>NC_050444.1:46567731-46706396 GCF_903995425.1 Onychomys torridus | reverse complement strand
TCCCTAAACCCCTAGACAAATGTCAGCCAATCAGGGTCCTAAACCCTAGACATCCCCTCATCCCAACCTCTGCCATGATAAAAACCTCACCCTGCCTGAGCCCTGGGCTCTGCTCTCACTGCTTCATTGGACAGAAAGTCCAAGCTCTGAGCTCGACAATAAAGGCTCTTCACTTTTATATGTGGGATTTCTGGTCTCAGCAGTGGTCTTTTGGGGGTTCCTGTGATCTGGGCAGTCCACTTAGCAAAATCATAGTAATAGGTTCTCCACTAGGGCCTAGGAGTACCCAGCCATGGGTTTCAAGTCAGATTTATAGTGCCAAGAAAGAGTTTTCTTCCATGGAGCAAGCCTTAAATTCAATCATAGTGTGCTTGGTTGTCCCCACGAAATACATTCCACTATTCAGTTGTTATTGTTCCTCTCAGCATTTACATCTAGATAAAACTACTGATGATTTTTCTTCTCCTACAGTCTGCATAGCACCTTCAGTTACTTCATAGTCTATCCATCAAAGAAAGGACTTCCAGGTCAGTATGATCTTGATTTCTCCAATTCCTATGACTGAAGTTCATGGTGTCTTCAGCACAGTGTCTGGTGGTGTGAATGAGAATGGCCCCATATACTCATATATTTGAATGTCTAGCCCTTCGTTGGTAGAATCTTTAGGGAAAGATTAAGAGGTGTGGCCTTGTGGCCTTGTTGTAGGTGCGTCCTCATCGGGGGAAAATGTGTCACTGTGGGTGGACTTTGAGGTTTCAAAATCCCATGCCAGGCCCAGTCATATTCTGGGACCAGGATGCAAAACTCTTAGCAACTACTCCATCCCCATGCCTGTCTGCTTCCCATCATAATGATAATGGACTAACTCTCTAAAATCATAAGGTGACATATTCTTCTTATGTTCGGAATGTTGGTTATTTCTTCTTAGATGCAGGTCCGGTCAGCTTATGGCTTTTCCTGGGTCCAGGTGTTGCCTACCAGAAGCTGTGTTTCAGCCTCTAAGCCTGTCATGGCAGCTGTGTGGTCAAGCTGTTTGGGGGCTTCCCTACAGGACATAGTGTCAAGCTGCCTTCTGGATACAGGTCTCTTTTCTCATAGGTTAGTGTAGTTCTCAGTCCTTATTAGATAAATGTTTTTGTAGTGGACAGTGGGTATTACAGAGATACATGACTGTTCAAAGTGTAGAGATTGTTCAGCTACATATAGGAAATCTGTATCACATCCATTTCCCCCCAGGCTCAGGGAACACTGAGGAAGAGGAGCAAAAAATCCCATGAAATTGGGAGAGGGGAGTTGGGAGGGGAATCTGGGAAGCACAGAGGAAGAATTGGGGAGTGAATATGATTGAAATGTATTCATGTACAACATTCTCAAAGAATAAATACAAATATTATATTAAACAACAACAAACCAGTACCGTGTGTCCTAGTTGTATTTTTTTTCTCTATTGAAGTAATAAACACCAGGACTAAAAGCAATCTGGGAAGGAAAGAATTTATTTGATCTTATACTTCTCCATTACAGTTTATCACTGAGGAAAGAGGGAAGTCAGGGCAGAAACCCAAGCAGAAAACTGGAAGCAGGAAGTGAAGCAGAGTCAAAGGAGGAACAATAAGTTATATACTTTCTAGTTTTAAGAGAGAAGAACCAGGGTACCAACAAATCAAATCAAGCAAAGCATTCAGCAGCATAAATCAAATCCTATAGCTCAGTGCCCATCATCTGGAATTCACTCATGATCTTCTGGCCTCCAAAAGTCTTGGGCAGCTCCATTTCTCTATATTTGCCATCAGAAGCACACATAGCTTGTGCCATAGCCTTGGCTGGCTCCGTGTCACACCTGCCACTGCCCACCATTGTCATTCTGTGGTCCTGGAAACTACAATATACTGGAGCTGCTTCTGCAGCTGAAGCATCACCTTCATCAGTGGCCTCTCCTAGCCTCTCTTTAGGGACTCTGTGTTGGTTTTAAATAAGTGGCACTTTTATTCTGTGAGAAAAGGTCATGAGGCATGACAAAACCCAGTATCAGAGCTTTATTAGGAGGAGGGGGGAGAGAGATTTGGAACATGTTTTTAATTTTTACCTGAGATAAGCTTTAGCAAAGACGGATTATTTTAAGGCACCTGTTTCCTTTATTAGTTTAGCATCCGGGAGACACAAAAGATCAATTGTTGAGAACATTTAACAGTAATAGATTGTTATATTAAAGCCTGTTTTTGCAGATCCCAGACACTTTTGGGTCTGGGGGTATAAATTCCTTTTGACTGTTACTGTTCCTTACTACCTGGGTATATGCTTGATGGTCCTTGGACTCCAGCTCTATTTTGATCCTGTAACAATTAGCTGAGTAGTTAATTAGAAGAGGGAACCAGGAAGAGAAAAGCTTGTGGGACAAAACCTCATTCTTCTGGAATTGGTGACAAGGCAGTGGATCCTGATGTCCTCTGGAACTTGAGAGAGAGCAGGGCCCTGTCTGTGTCCCTGTGCATGAGGAGGAGAAGCACTGCTGACAGGTGTCCAACAGGATGGAAACAGATCGCCCCATGCTGCATCCTGGGTTCCCTGTGAGCCCGTGACCAAGCCTAGGAGGTCTGCTGGAGGTCTTTGCTTGATGTCCCCATGCCACAAGGTGCACAAGGGCAGTCAGCCGACCAGCATCTCTCTAGGTGGCTCTTTGAACCAAGGGGCAGGGCATGTACTAGCATGTGTGGCCTTTTCTAGCACACATTTAAAACAGGGACCTGGAAGCCTTTATGCAGCAGTTGCTCTGATAACGTGTGCCTGCATTTGGCAATTCTGTTCATGGGCTTTCTCATCTCTCCCATGGTACCTTAAATGCCACAGCTGAAAGTTCCACCTATGGGGTCAGGGCCCTGCCCTCCAGATGCTTAAGCATAGCTCTGATGTCAGGAAGCTCTGGGAGACAGACAAATTTTATTCTGTATCTGAAATTAGTTTTTTTTTTTTTTTGATAGAATGATACTTCCCTTCAAATCTTAAAAAGTATGAATTTTTTCTTTGTTTGTTTTGCTTTGTTTAGAGGCCACCATAATCTAACTACACAGATGAGCTGGAGAGGTGGCAGCATTCTCTATTTGTATTCTCTGTGTTCTCAAAACAGGCTCTTAGGTCATACTTAGGAACATGCAGATTAAAAAGTGTGTGTGTGTGTGTGTGTGTGTGTGTGTGTGTGTGTGTGTATGTTAATGTATGTCATGTGCATGTAGGTACCAGGGGAAGCTAGTAGGGAGTACCAGGTCCCTTGAAGCTGGAGTTATAGGTGTTTGTACACTGCACAGTGTAGGTTATGGGTTCCCAACTGACATCCCATGGAAGAGCAAGAGACACTCAACTGGTTGACTTATCTCTTTATCCCCTCAATATTGTTTTTATCCTAAAGGATAATATAGTCTATCTCTTAGGAAAACAAATTCAAATATTCATCTACAGAAATGTGCTTTGTTTCTAGTTAAAAATTGAAAAACAAATCAAAATTATTGCAAAATTAAAAAAAGAAAATATACCAATTAAAATATTTTGTCAGAAAATTAAAAAAGATTGTGTTTGTTAAATGTATTAAAATTTTTAAATAAAATCTTTCACTTTTATCTATGTGCAATTAAAAGGTATGTTAAGTTGATGTAGGTTGAGAATATCATTTCTATTAAAGTTACTATTAGTGTTGGACTTCTGAGGATAGGTACTTACTAGTAAACTTAACTTTACATTTATTTATATTATAAACAAAAATAGTCTGTTTATTTATGTACTATTTACATACTTTATTTTATTTTGTTTTTTGTTTTTTTGAGATAGGGTTTCTCTGTATAACAGCTCTGGTTGTTCTGGAACTTACTCTGTAGACCTCAAACTCACAGAGATCTGCCTGCCTTTGCCTCCAGAGTGCTGGGATTAAAGGCGTGGGCCACCACTGCCTGGCTACATACATTATTTTTAAAGAACATTTTTTATTTATCCTTTGAAAACTTTATACATATATGCAATGTATTTTGACCTTATCTATCCCCTAACTACTTCTCTCTAACTATCCCAGGACCGGCCAACTTGTCTTCTTCCCAACTTCATTTTCTCCGTATTATTCTTGTTATTATTAATAGCTAATTGAGTGAAATTGGTGCTGACCATGAACACGTTGCTAAGGAGCCACCCACTAGGACACAGATAACTTATAGAACCACATCCCCAAAAGAAAAGTAACTTTTCTTGCCTCATAAACTATTGCCTGGCAGTAGTCCCTCACCTATGTATGGGTGGGGCCTAGAGATCTCTTCCATCCATGCTGGAATTTTGAATGGCTTGATTCTGTGTATGTCTTATGCAGGTTATCACAGCTGCTGTGAGTTGATGTGTACATTAGTCATGGCATGGCTAGAAGACAGCATGTCATATCACTTCTACTCATCATCCAGGTCTTGCCTCCCATTCTTTCCACCCACTCTTCTAAATCAAAAAGTTTATTAATGTGTGTAGTTGTTTTGCAGGCAGGTATATCTGTGTACCCCTTGCATGTCTGGTGCCCTCTGAGGCCAAAAAGAGGGCATCAGATCCCTTGGGACTAGAGTTACAGTTGATTGTGAGCTTCCATGTAGCAGCTAGGAATCATACCTGGGTTTTCCATAGGAGGAGCCAGTCCTCTTAACCACTGAACCACCTCTCCAGCCCCTCCACCCACCCCCATGATATTTTCTGAGCCTTGTAGTGAAGAATGCTGATATAAATGATCCATCTGTGGCTGAGCACTAACAATCACTTATGCTCAACCCTTATACAAGTGATGAGTCTCTATTTTAACTGCTTCCCACTTATAAAGGAAGCTTCTCTGAGCAAGGTTGAGAACAGCACACATGTATGGATATAAACATAAATACTGAGATTGTATGGCTACTTAATGAAACAACACTAGTAAGTTCCCCTCTAGCATCTGTGGTCTTGCAAGTGATGGACTTTCCCCCCAAGTTTATAGTACTATATATGAAATCCCTCCCTTGGAGTAGAAATTGGTTGGTTATCTCCACGACTCTCAAACTACTCTTGCATTAATTGTAACCACTTTCCTGGAGGCAGGTATTGTAGCTTACCATCTAGTTATGGTGGGCAATCAAGCACGATGGTGATAGCCTGTGTTATTTTAGGTGCCTCTGTCCCTGACCCATAGGTATGCTGACTAATAGGAAGATATACTCTTCTTGGCATTTAGATTTTCATTAAATAACACGTTTTTTGAAAGCAGTATTGCCCATCCACACAGTCTAGCCAAAAATAAGGATGCATAATAAGCCTTATGGAAATCCAGTAGTCTGCAAACTTATCTAATAGGAAAAAAAGTGATTGTTGATAATTATATTTTATGTGATAATTTTCATAAATGATTTTTTAACTTTGAAACAAACATTGAATAGTGTTATTATTGGACATTTCTATTCCTTAACCCATAATATATTTTTATGTTCATAACACTGTGTTTTGCTGTAGAAATATGTGTTTTTGAATATTTGTTTTAAATAATCAAATAATTCACAAGTTAAAACATAAAAAAGCATATAGCAAAAATACCATGAAAATGATCACTTTAGTTCTGTTCCTGTCACCTGAGACCAATATAAACTGCTTATGTATCCTTACACAGCTACTTAATAAAAGCAAAGAGGGTTTATCTCCCTTCCCCTACCTCTACACACATGGTAGTACATCTTGCACATCATTTTCCACCTTGCTTTTACACACACACACACACACACACACACACACACACACACACACACACGAGATTGTTCCAAAGCCAGAGTCTCTCTCCCTCCCCCTTTTCCTCCCCATCTCTCCTCAGCCCTTCTCTATCCCCCCTCTCTTTTTCTTCCTTCCCTCCTTCCCCATCTCTATTCTTCCTTCACACCTTCTCTTCCTCAGTCTCCTCATCTCTTCTAATAACTGGTTGAAAACAGATTTTCTTTTGTAGATGTTTTGTTATTTGTTATTCAGTCACCTTTTCTCCTAATCTTATCATTAGAAGTTACATTATGGTAATGAAATTCTATATATAGGTCTTTTCATCTGTCCACGGATATATATTTAAGAGAACTTTTTTGAAGTCACATTTCAGGATTAAAAACACTTTTTAAAAGTAATTTTGATAAATATTGTATAATGGCTCATGGAAGATGTTGCACCAGTTCACATATACAGAATGTCTGTCTCCACTACCTGGCCAAACAGTATCATTAATCTTTTGTATTTTTGCTCATCTACTAGGTAAAAAATGGTATTTTAGTGAAATTTTAATTTTCATCACTCTTTTTCTTTTCTTCATGTGCTTAAGAGTTATTTGTGTTTTATTTTCCACCAACTGTCTGTCTATATTGTTTGCCTATTTTTCCTTTGGGCCGTTTGTTATTGTATAATAAATGATCGTTCCTATTTATTGGTTTGTGATATGCTTGCAAGTATTTATTCCACTTTGTCATTTTTATTTTGCCATTGCTTATTGTGACTTTTGTTACAAATAGTGTTTTAAAGTTTTTGTGTGTGTTGTAAAATTTGTCAGTTTTTTGATTTATAGTTTTAGTGTCGTGTTTAAACAGGTCTCCCCTCCATCAAGATCATAAAGATAATTCTTCTTGGCCACTTGTAATTCTTGTACGCTTTCATTTTTACAATTGTCTCTTTCATCTGTTGGGAATTCATCCTGTTATAGAATATGAGCCATAGCTTTAATATTACTTTTTTAGATGCCTATCCAATAGCATCTATTGAATAATCCATCTTTTCTTCACTCATTTGAGATATAGCTTTTGTATCGTAGTTATATTTACAATTATGGTACACACTCTGACTGTTTAGATACTACAGGAACTTTAATAGTGTAATATATTAACAGTTCTTGTGGTCAGAAATCGCCATCTTAGTATGATGACAAAGCTAATGCTCATAAACAAAAATGAAATAGTGGATTGATTTCAAAGCTTCCTGGAAAGGTGGCCATTATTTTTTTCTTGGCAGATGTACATAAAAATAGACCAAAAGCACTAAACAATGAGCAAAAAGGATAGTGGGATGTTTATTCATGATCATTAACCAAACACATCGGACAAGGAAAGGTGGAATGTAAATGTTGATTAGCAAGTGTTTAACCTGAATCCATTTTCTATAAGAAAAATGCTTTGATTTTAAAGGAACACATCTTAGAAACCTATGGGAAAAATTACTGTTATAAAAGGTGTTGCTTAGATTTATCCCTTTTTTGTTAAAAATGTATGATTAAAGATATTTCTTTAAAAAAATGGCTTCAATCTCCCCTTGAACAAAACCAGCATAATGAGAACATCAGTTGATATGCCAGCACAGACAGGAAACATTCCACATTGTTCCATCCCTAGATAAATAGCTATTAATGGGCAATGACTGCTCAGAAATGGAAAATCTGCTGCTTCTGAGGATGAGCTCTCCTATAGCTTGTCCAAAAAAGCAGGAGGAGATGGGCTCTGTAATATACATATAACAACAATCATTAAAGAAAATATCATGAATTTGGGAGGATTTGGAAGGTAGGGAGGAAGGTGCTAGAGTGATGTAGATTTAGTGCTTCTGTATGAAATTCTAAGGAGAAGCTATTTATACAAATTAATAAAATTTAATTTTTATATTTTTCATAACATAATACTTTGTTTTTATTGTCCTAAAAGTTAATTTGCAGTTGCATTTGGAATTTTGTGCAAGTCATTTTTCTCAATGGGAAATTGATAAAATTTCTTTCTCATGTAAATAGCCCCCATTCTTTGTGTGGCTACAAGTTCTATGATCTGGCTACCTTTTCCATAACACATACTGCCTTCATTACTACCCCAAGCCCTGCAATTCCCTACATGCTAATTTACTTCTATATTTTGATCTGATTCTTCTAGTTCAAGGTAAGTGCTCAATGCGTTTTTTAGTTTAACAATTACCCACAGCTTCATTCTTCCTGTAATATTTTGCTCTCATGTGAGGTTTCTTTGATCATACTTAGTCAAGTCTAGTACCATTTTTTTTCTTCTTGATTCTATTACCCTGAATCATGGATTCTTATAAGTATAATTGCACGCGCGTGCACGCACACACACACACACACACACACACACACACACACACACACATACCTTCTAAAACTTGAGGACTATGTCTAGGATATTCTCTCCCCCGCCCCTTGTCATCCTGCATCTGGCAAAGCATCTGCTGTAAAATTCAATATAGTTAATAAACAAGTGAAATCTATGCCTTCCTCTTTTTATTGGTTTATAGCACTTATTTTTCAGTTGACTATATTGTCTTTACATTTCAGTGAATTTGCACTCTGTCTAGAATGCAATTTTATAACTGTGACTTATGTATTAACTATTACAGGAAAGTTTATTTCTATGCTCTTTCTGTTAAAACTCTCCCATGACTTTTCACACTAATTAGAATTAATTCAAACTCCAAACGTCTTGTAGGGCATGATTATTTCTAATGTGACAAGTCTGTACACATTGCTCCAGCATTATCCCCCATTTACATTCTGTGTTAGGTTTCTATTGGTCTTCATGTTTGGTTAAAACTTATTGTTATGTTGTAATTTTCCCATTATTGCTTTTATTTATCCCACAAGACCATGAGTTACTGCAGGCAGGAAACATGTTCAGACATCTGGACACCTGTAGTGTTGGATAGTATGATTGAGCATGGCGTTGAACAATTTGATACTATGCCTGTTTAGCAAAACAATAGTGGTAGATTCATCCCTGGGACCAATGAGACCCCCAACCATGAGTTCTTGGCCAGATGAGCAGTACCCATTATGTGTTTGCTGCAGTAGAGTGGGCCTTAAATCTAATCAGAAAACAATGGCTTAGACCAATGTCCGTGCTACTATTGCACAATGGATTTATGAAGGGAAAGGGGGAGTTATGAGGAGGGAAATTCAAGTGGGGAGAGGTAAGGAGTGTAGGGTAGAGGAGGTGTATGGAAAGTGACAGCTAATACACAATATAATATAATGTAATAAATATAACACAAACATGTACACACATATATAAAACATCTGCGTGTATGTATGCAGGCATATCTTAATACAAAAAGTTTAATTGGAGTTACCCTACACAGTGGATAATATTCCCTCCAGAAGACACAAATTGCCAAGTGAAAGCCCAGTGCCAGGTGTCTTATACCTCCCCTCTAGCTGTTTGTCAGAAGTGTCCCATAGATCACGCAAAACAAGCAGGTCATTGCCATTGTTTTTATTTGCCCCCAGAACTTGACAGTAAGACCCTATTGCTGAAGTTAGATAAGGTTGGATGAAACAGCCTTTGTGACATGTTGAATGTCTTTATTTATTTTTGTTATATACACACACACATATATGTGTGTGTGTGTGTGTGTGTGTGTGTGTGTACATATATACATATATACCTATTCTTTAATGATGAAGATTGCACTCATGGCCTTGTACATGTTAAGCAAGCTCTAGGGGTCTACTCTATACCCCAACTGAACTTACCAGTAAATTTTGGAATATCTTATATATTTTATGGAGGTAAGAGTATTTAGTATGTGCTTATTAAATTAAAATTTGCCTCTAAAATTGTTTATTCTATTTTTAAATTTTATCACTGATAGTAGATACAAGACACTTCTATCATTTATTTTAAAGGCCATTTATTAACTTGTCTTTAGGGTAGTTCAGATTGCATATTGCCTAGAAATTAAGTGCTTTGGACCATCAGTAATTTGCATAATTATTGTTTTGGAGATAATTCTGTAGGGAATAGTTTGCATCTATGAATATTTATAAACTCTCTGATTTATAAACATATAAACATTGAGTTTAAGGTATTTTATCTATTTGTTTAAAAGATAATAATATATCTTCAGAGAATAAATGTGATGTCTTTGATATGATTCAAATTATTTTATCACTACTCATATATTATAAAAACATGGTATGTGTCAAATTTCTATTATTTAGATTATCTTCTTTGTTTTGGAATAAACAGTATCTGAAATACTCATTATATTACTTTGTATTTGATGTTATCTAGATTGATGATTCATTCATACGTAACATGTGAATAATATATATCATGTCCCTATAGGATGAGAGTTAATACAGTTGAAAGACTTGAAAACTCACTGGCCTTGAATTGCATCTGGTTCACCAATTATTTTTAATGACTGTGGTTTTATTTGGGCACTACAATACTCATTGCATGTTACCTGTTGAAACCTCATGTTGTAATATCCTGGTCTGCAAAGTCATACTCTTTACAGGGAAAATTTGTTATTATGACCTAGATATTAATTTCATAGATTGCTCTGACCCTCATTCTCCAGAAATTGTCTGTTATTGATTTTGAAATGTTCTCTATCCTGTATGTTTTCATTCCTAACATATGAAAATTGAGGCATTCCACATGTATCAACTCAAACAAGACTCAAGAAATCTGAATTTGAGGTAGAGTGTTGTTATGCAGCTGGCTGTTCCAGAATGTGCAACAAGGCTGGCCTCAAACATGTGGCAATCTTCTTGCCTCTACTTCCTAAGTGCTGGGATTACAGGTGTGTGGGACTAGACCTGGCTTATGACGTCTTTTTGATCCTCATATTCCATCTCTATCTGTAAGCACAAGTATTCAAAGTAAAGATATATGAAAAATTCATGAGAAATGCTAAGGTTTTGTTATGAGATGGTATAATTTCTCTGAGGGCTTTTAAGTACCCAGCACCTGCTTGACTAAAAACGTGGAAGAAGGGACACAAACTGCACAACCATGATGGAAGATACTGACCCACTGTGATGATCTGAATTAGAAGTCCCCATATTCTCAGGCATGTGAATACTTACCTGGTGACACTGCTTGGGTAGGATTAGGTGTAACCTTGCTGGAGGAAACATGTCATGGGGAATGGGCTTTGAGGTTTCAAAAATCTCCCTTATTTTTAGGTTGCTCTCTCTGTTTTCTGCTTATGGCTCAAGATGTGAGTGCTCAGCTGTTCCTGCCACCATGCTTGGAGACTGCTGCCATGTTTACTCTCCACAATAGTGGTAGATTCATCCCTCTGGAACTTTAAGCCAAACTAACTTCTTCCTTCTTATAAGTAGCCTTGGTCATGGAGTTTTATCACAGTAAAAGAAAAGTAACTGAGACACCCACAACCCATCCTTTCCATTATAAAAAGAACAATTTTCAACAATTGCTCTTTCATTTGCAACTGAGAACAAACTATGAAGACAAATTTTAATGTAGCTGAGAAAATATTTTATCTTTGTTTTAATATTTTTAATATAATTGCTACAGCAATGAAGACAGGTGTGTCATAGGGATCAGAGTAGGAATAGACCAGTTGAAAGGAACTGAACATAGACATGGTCATATAATTGTGTTCAAATTTTGGACTAAGACATTTCAGTAAAAACACTAAAAGAATCATGCAAATTGCAGTTAAAACATGAGGCTTCTGGAGACAATGAGAGAAAAACAAAGTGACTTTGAGTATTTGAAGAATAACAAGAAAGACTATATATATATATGTCTATACAGGAGGAGTATAGGCAGCTGATGGCTGCTGAGAGAGGGAAGGAGAGGCACTTTCTTTTGAGGATGTAGCTGCTGATAAGTTCCTGGTACCTCAGCGCTGGCCACATACCCTTGTACCTATGGGCAGTACTAACTAGGTTCTGAATCCAGGGTTATCAATAACAGAGACAAAATTAAAAATGAAGCTCAGTGAGAGATGGGGTGGGGAGCAATAGAGGATGTTGGGTAAGATCAGAACATACTGTATAAATGAATGGAAAATCAAAAGAATAAAAATTCAATTGCCTAAAGACAAATATTCCCCCATTCCATCACAAAATAAGTGCATTTAAATTCCTTATTACTCCAGTCAGAATAGGAATCATCAAGTAGACAGACAAAACAAAAAAATAAGTGCTGATGAAGTTGTAGGAAAAAGGAACCTTTATAAACTGTTGGTGGAGTGCAAATTAGCCCACTACTATGGAAACCAATGTAGAGTTTCCTCAAGACAGTAAAGGAAAAAAGTCCATATGATCCAGGTATGCTACTCATGAGTGTATACTTGTAAGGATGCAAGTCAGGATATAATGCAGATAATTGACATCATTGTTTATCATGGTGCAGTATCAAGTCATGAAGTTAGTCCAGACATCCATGCATGGATACTGTAATATGGTATATAAAGAGCACTATTAGGGTCCAGTCCTGAATAACCCTCTTCCGGGGTCTGCAGGAGAATCTATAACCAGCTGTAAATCTAATCTTAGGAATATTAAAGAATCTGTGTACCCTGTGCTCTTTCAGTCCATTCACTTTATTGTTCTAAGTCAGTTCTTTGAGTTCTTTGCTGTCTTCTCTTTGTTCTTTCTCTAAGTCTACAGCCTCTTTTCAGCTCTCATTCTTCTGTCTTGCCTGGCTTCTCACATTTCTAACAGGAGACTGCTTGCAATCCTGAGAAAGTTTTAAAACCCTCAAGGTCATAGCACATTCCTAGAATAGGTGATAAGGAACAGAGTCATTACCATGGTAACACAAGCTTCCAAGGTCTCAGGACCAGAGAGAGGGGACGTAATGCCCAGTGCAACAAACTCTGAGACATAGCTTTTTATCAGCAGACTTGGCAAGCAAAGAATTGGCAGGCTTTTCTTAGGGTGTTTTGTGTTAGTAGCCTTACTGAGACACCTGCGACTCTGACCTTATGCATAACCGTAAAGTTTTAAACTTATCATCTATTTACAAAGGCCTTAAGTCTAGTTTCAACTTGCTCTGAGGTAAAAATGAGATAAATGTGAGATTATTATTTTCTGTGTTAGTCTGAGCAAAAGGAACAAAGTAAGCTTTAAGTGTTTACAGTCTCATGGGACAATGGATCTGGCTATGAAGCATATACTAGTATATTTTCTCTACAATTTCTATAATCAAAATTATACAGCTAAATAAAAAGCCATCTTCCTGACCACCCACAGATACATGTGCTCATAAGATTGAGATATAATCATGAGATTACATGTATGCATTACATGAAGATGCATGGTTATGGGAAGATGGCATAGCTGTTATTGCATAAGAAGTTTACAAAAAACAGCCAATTCATTCAATAGGCAATAATTTCAAAACACCATGTGTGATGGTTTCCTCCACCAGAAGCCTTGATTCTGACCTTCTGAACACTAGTTGTCACCTGCTGTATACTCCCATGGCCTTTTGCTACCAGCAGCTCTCAATGGGTATACATAAAATGGAGCTTATCCAACCATAAAAATACGAAATCCTGTAATTCTCAGGAAGCTGGAGATAATCACATTAAGTAAAATATGCCAGCCTCAGAAAAACAAACACCTCATTTTTATGTCCTTTGTGAAATTTAGATTTTTTTTTAAAGAAGACACATTCAATTAAGTGTTTCACAACTTGCTTTTATGATTGAAATAAGCCATTGTTCTGAATCAAAAATCAAGATTTTTAAAAGTCATAGATTGGATAATGAATTTGAAAATGGTTATATCTGGGAATATATTTTCATGAGACTCATATGAATCTGAGATGAATTAGTCAGTGTTTTTTTAATCAAATGCTACTGTGATAAATACAGCATAGCAGAACTGGGGTGCTTCAGAGTAGAAAGGTCGAGGCTCCCAAGCCTCAAGTACAGAGTCTCTAGCCAAATCAAGTGAGATTTGTTTTACAAAGCCGCTTCTTTGAAATTTCTTTGAAACATAAAGGACACTTTATTTCTGTTGACCAGTTTTCTTCAGAGAGGTATAATTAATTATTTCAGTGTCTCATGTAATCCAAGGATGACCTTGAACTTCTTTTTTCTATGATTTAATTTTGACAATTTTTTACTTGCATATAATATTTTATGAACAGAGACATACACACTCAATCATCCCCTCTTGTCCTCCTCCCATCCCTTCAGCCCTCCCTCTTTCTTCTCTCTCAGTTCGCCTTCAACTTATGTATCTTATTTTTCTGTTCTGGTCTTTGGCAGGAAGCCATAGCTGCTGTGTGTTCATGCTTACACTGGTATGTCACAGGACTCCTCCCATCCTCCAGAACTTACAGCCTCTATACTCCTGTTTTCTGTGATAGTCCTTGTATCATGGAAGGAATCATACATATGTCCTGTTTAGGGCTATGGAGAAGTCATATGTTTTCCTTGCTTTTAGGAGCATGGCAAGATATTTCTTTTTTTTCTTTTTTAAATTTCCCATTTTTATTATTATTATTATTATTATTATTATTATTATTATTATAATATTTGTGTTTTAATTTTACACATCAGCCATGGGTTCCCCTGTCCTCCCCCCTCCTGTCCCCATCCCCACCTTCCCCCAATCCCCTCCCCTCCATTCCCATCTCCTCCAGGGCCAAGACTCCCCTGGGGATTCATTTAAACCTGGTGGATTCAGTACAGGCAGGTCCAGTCCCCTCCTTCCAGGCTGAGCAAAGTGTCCCTGTGTAAGCCCAAGGTTTCAAACAGCCAGCTCATGCACTAAGGACAGGTCCGGGTTCCACAGCCTGGATGCCTCCCAAACAGTTCAAGCTATTCAATTGTCTCACTTATCCAGAGGGCCTGATCCAGCTGGGGGCTCCACAGCCTTTGGGTCATAATTCATGTGCTTCCATTCATTTGGCTATTTGTCCCTGTGCTTTTTGCAATCTTGGATTCAACAATTCACGCTCTTTCAGACCCTCCTCTTTCTCGACAATTGGACTCCTGGAGCTCCACCTGGGGCCTGGCTGAGGATCTCTGCATCCACTTCCATCAGTTACTGGATGAGAGTTCCGGCTCGACTGTTAGGGTGTTTGGCCATCTGATCACCAGCCTAGGTCAGATCAGGCTTTCTCTCGACCATTGCCAGCAGTCTACAGAGGATGTATCATTGTGTATTTCAGGGAACCTCTCCAGCACTCTGCCTATTCCTGTTCTCATGTGGCCTTAATTTATCATGGTCTGTTATTCCTCATTCTCTCTTTCTGTTCTTGATCCAGCTGGGATCTCCTGATCCCCTAAGCTTTCTTTCCCTCAAACCTTGCCCTTCATTACTCCCACTGTCATCCAGGTTGTTCATGTAGATCTCATCCATTTCTCTGTCATTGGGTGATCCATGTGTCTTTCCTAGGGTCTCGTTTTCTACATAGCCTCCCTGGAGTTGTGTAGCAGTCTAGTCATCTTTGTTTTACATCTAGTATCCTACTATAAGTGAGTCCATACCATGTTTGTCCTTCTGAGTCTGGGTTACCTCACTCAGGATGATTTTTTCTAGATCCATCCATTTGCCTGCAAACCTCATGATGTCATTGTTTTTCTCTGCTGAGTAGTACTCCATTGTATATATGTACCATATTTTCTTTATCCATTATTCAGTTGAAGGGCATCTAGGTTGTTTCCAGGTTCTGGCTATTACAAACAATGCTGATATGAACATAGCTGAGCAAATGCCCTTGTGGTATGATTGAGCATTCCTTGGGTATATGCCCAAGAGTGCTATAGCTGGGTCTTGGGGGAGATGGATTCCCAATTTTCTCAGGAAGAACCATATTGATTTCCAAAGTGGCTGTACAAGCTTGCATTCCCACCAGCAGTGGAGGAGAGTTCCCCTTGCTTCACATCCTCTCCAGCATAAGCTGTCTTCTGTGTTTTTGATCTTAGCCACTCTGACAGTTGTAAGGTGAGATGGCTCCGCTGTTACAGGCTAGGCTCACAACGAAAAATATAAGATATTTCTTAAACTTATTCTCATTTCTGTTGTTAGGTTTCTTTCTTTTTTGTTTTTTTGTTTTTTTTTTGTTTGTTTGTTTTTTTTTCTAGACAGGGTTTCTCTGTGTAGCTTTGCACCTTTCCTGGAACTCACTTTGTAGCCCAGACTGGCCTCAGACTCACAGAGATCTGCCTGGCTCTGCCTCCCAAGGGCTGAGATTAAAGGCATGCACCACTACCGCCTGGCATTGTTAGGTTTCTTAATTATTGTTTTTATTCTTGTTTTAAGTATCATTATCTGAGTCAAGCGAATGGTAATGTACTTAGGTACAGGGACAATAAAATGCTCATGACTCTCTTTCTGCTATCACCATCCCTTCTCATTCCTCTGACATTTGCTACTTGTGCTTATAAAAAGCCACAGTGAGCAAACATGGACATTTACCTTCAGAAAGCCATTTGAATTCTTTACCAACTGAAAAGTAATTTACTTAGTCATTCTGTGATTATTATTTAATATTTATTGAATCCATGCACATTTCATTGTAAGAGACAGAAAAAATATAAAAGTGCTTTTACAAAATTGCTACCGATTTTATTATCTTTTGTTTGTACTTGTCATATTTTTAATATTATTTGGCTCTTAATTTCTCAGACTTCTGTTCAGAACAGACCTCAGCATTTGACTCTTGATTCTCAGACTTCTGTTCAGAACACATCTCAATATTCTAACTATTCTGTTCTGTTGCTGGTTGGTATTTGATGCTAATGCATACTGTTCAGAAATCTTGTCATTTTGTAACAGCCTCAATTCCCCCATCAGAAACTTTTTCTACTTCTGAAGCCATAGGCTTCACAGAGATGTTAACGTCGAAGTGGTAATTGCTGCTTTTGGTGGTTCCCAAGCTCCAAGTCTCAAGGATACAATGGGTACCAGAAGGGCTTTGCCTTAAGTTCCTCTGAAACCCACATCTACTGTCTTTGAAATCCTTGGAATCTGCATCACTTCACGTAATTCTGAAGATACACAAATACCTTCTTTCTGCATCTTCATTTTCTTCTGAAGCCAAATCACAATATTCCCCTTTCATTTGACATTTTTTCTGGATTTTACAAGACAAACTGATGAGACCATCTTTTCTCCAACTCTTCAGATATGGGCCTTTGCTGGAATCTGAGTTTCCTTCTTTTCTTCTTGCTCCTCCTCAAGTTTATTACCTTAAAATTGAGAGGAAAACAAACCAAAAAAAAATCTACAAATGCCATCTAGAGAAATGAGACTCATCACATATTTAACTCAAAGGCCGACTGTATCTCCAAGTTCAACCGGTTTAAAAATATCTTTCTGACTTTACAGAATTCTTACTTCCTCAAGAACTATATTTCTACAAAATTCACATTATACATGAATACACACACACACACACACACACACACTCACACCAATGCTTGATGGTCTTGGTGTAATCTTTTTTCCCCCAATTGTCAATATATTATTGGATTATCATCCTATTAGTATCTCAGTGGAAAGAAATTGCCTTTGGACCTAGATGTACATACAATTCTACTGTTATAGTTGAGTATGGGAGTCCTGAGGGTGCCACTGTGATTTCCAGGGTCTTGAGTTCCAGAATAAGAAACTGGACTAGACATGTATGGATCATAGTAAGAGCAGTCAGTTGATTAAAAATAGAACACTTCTAATGAAAGGACTGGGCCAGAGCTGGGAAAACATCAATGGCCCTAGGCTACAAGGGTTATGGTTTTTCATATGCCATTGTTAAGTTCTGGCCTTTTTAAAAATTTGCATACTACATGATTTTTCTGCAAATGTTTCATCTGCTACAGATCCATATTGATGGAGAGGGAGGGATTTCCAGTCTCTCTCTGACAACTGTCTTATTTCATCTGCTAATTTTTTAAAAAGCTATGTATGTGAACATGTGTGTAATGTATGTGTTTGTGTGTGAGTTTTGTGCATGTGTGGGCTGGAGGTTGAATTTAGGTATCCTCTATCATCATTATCTTCCTTGTTCCTTTGAGACAGGGTTGCCTTAATGAACCCAGAGCCAACTGGTGGCCAGATTTGCCAAGCTGTGAGCTCCAGGATTAATTTCTTCTTCCACCCCATTACTGGTTTTCATAGTTAGCCTCTTTTTATGTGATTGCTAGTGGTCTTCCTGTTTGTGCTTACAGGAACTTTTACTGATTGAGCCGTCTCCCTAGTTCTCATATGCCAGTCTTAACATCTCATTCTCACCCTACTTTCCTGCCACACTATAACTTTTTTTTTTCTTCATAGTTTGCTAAAATTCATAAGCATAGGAGATTGTTTTTTGTTACATGGTCTTCACATAGGTTTACTAGATGAGGCTAGGATCTTAGTTGTTTACTGTCTAGTATGGACTCTATCAGAGCCAGGTTTTTTTCTTCTACTTGGAACAAGCCAAGTGGCTCCATTTTCATAGGCCTACTCGCTGATCTGATTCTTTGAGTCTTATCTATTTTGCAAAAAGAAATCAGCAAAATGGAATCAGTAATGCTCTTCTAGCTAGAGACAGAAATGACCCGCACCTTCTTTCCCATCTTTTCTCTGGAGAGCATCCAAATCCATTATATCCCATTTCTCTTATGGGATTGAGAGATGTGAAAGCAGTCAGTAGATGGACATAAATGGGTTGTGGTGGGAAAATAATGAAATTAGCTGTCAATATTAACATTTTCCTCTAAAGTTCCAGTAAGTTGTTTGAAATGCAGGACTAGAAACTGGGAGAGAAATGAGGAATAGATTTAGAACTCATTTGTAGTGATATGTTTAGTCCCAGGGGGAGGGCAATGGTGTAGTACATAGGAGGAATGTGCACTTGAGGACAGCACGGCTAGGATTAGATTCATCCAGCTCTATCACCTTTCCTTGACAAACCAGGCACAAACTAGCTATAACATTTGTGATCCTCAGTTTTCTAGCCTCTCAAATGTCTTCGGTTACCTTTAAGTTCCTTTGTAGGTTGAAAATTCTGTCTCAGGAAATTGTTAGAGGTAAAAGGCAGAGATAAAATACAAATAACCTGTAAGTACACAGTGGAATTGAGACTTGAGGCAAATTTCAAAGTGGAGAACAACTTAAGAATGTGCATATTTGAATGATATTATTTGCTCTTGATTAACACATGAACTTTTTTCTTTCCCACCTGATGGGTACCAGGGACCAATTTCCATTAAAATTTCCTCTTAACAAGGTAAATGCAGTACTCTAAGGAGATTACAATAACTGAGACTAATGATGGCTTAAGCATCAAAAATTAGTGCAAAATGAGTGAATTTTAGGGATGCTGTTTCTGTAATAAAAAAGCAACTGATTACAACCTGAATATGGCATGAGAGAATCAAAGTCAATTGGTTCCAAGACTGCCTATCTGTGAGATGCTGTAATTGGAGATGTGGAAGAAGAGCAAATGGAAATTAATGACTTCTAATCACATGGGTGTCTTTATGAGGGGTCAAAACACTTGGCAGGCATCAGATCAATCCGTATTATGTTTTTAAGAGGCCAGATAAGAGGAAAGAGACCTTTTTTTAGTTAGTTTTGGACAGCCAGTGTTTATAGGGTAGGCACATGGCACACACAAAGGCAGCCAAACATCACCATTGAAAGCATGTGTTCTACCCTCCAAGGCCATGCATTTAACACTGAAAGTACTACCACTGGTCATCTCTCCATGTTAAGTTGTCTATTTGCACTTCAGTGTTCTTGCCTACAAAATGGGAATAAGCATGGCTTATGATGGTTGTTAGGATTAAGTAAGAGGTATAAAATACTTCTAATGTTATCGGCTATATAGTAATTTGGTCAATATACCATAAACAGCATACAGTAAGGTTCAGAAACGTGTAGAGGGGAAGCCATCTTTCTTCATCCTTCTCTTAGGGGTCCCATTCTGTGTGATCTGAGAGCACAGAGTTTGGGAAGGTCATATGACAATTCAGTGACAATTCCATGTATTCATTATCAATATGGAAGTGCTTGGCTGTTTTGAGTACAAACCTGTTTATGACATTTCATTGAAGAGACATAACTAATGAATGCCATCTTTTTCTTTGCTCCTTAAAGTGTGTTTAATGGCCTCAAGAACTGAGGTAGAAAGTCAATCTGCCTATAGTGTATTTCTCTGCATGAATAAGATCAGTTAGCAACAAAAGGCATAGTTTGTACAAGACACAAAGCTAGTAATATTATAAGAACTTTACTTCATCATTTATTTCTTACTCATTCTTTTACTTTTTTTCTTTGGTGCTGGGATTAAATTCAGGGTCTGGTGCATACTAAGCATGTGTTACATCACAAACTATACCGCTAGCTTATTCTCCTCTCAAATAACCCTTCTACCCTCCAAAACTTTCTCCTTCCCTAGCTTGTTAATCTATGGTGTGTGTGTGTGTGTGTGTGTGTGTGTGTGTGTGTGTGTGTGTGTGCGCGCGCGCGCACACACACACACACGTGTACGCACGCATGCTCCTCATCCTCATGTGTCTGTCTATCTGTCTGTGTGCAGGAGTGTTCTTGTGCATGTGGAGACCAGAGTTCTATTTCAGATATTTTCCATAATTGCTCTCCACCTTACTTTTTGAAACAAGCCCTGTCACTGAACCTGGAACTCACTAATTCAGCTAGACAGGCAGGTGAACAAGGCCAAGGATCTTCCTTTCTCTGCCTCCTCAAGATTGGGATTAAAAACATGTACTGTGCAGTGGTGGCCCACACCTTTAATCCCAGCACTCGGGAGGCAGAGGCAGGTGGATCTTTGTGAGTTCAAGGCCAGCCTGGGCTACCAAGTGAGTTCCAGGACAGTTGAAAAACTACACAGAGAAACCCTGTCTCAAAAAAAAAAAAAAAATGAAAACAAACAAACAAAAAAAGACAAGTACTGGATGGGCGGGGGATGGAATTCTGGTTGGCAAGCAGTCTGCAGACTGAACCGTCTTCCCAGTCTCTAATGTATGCCTTTTTGATCCTTTAATACAGTATCTTGCTTAAAGTGTTGAGATCATCTGCCAAGTTCCCACAGCACACTATCGTTATGTGCCCTGTTTTAATTTGTGCTCATTTGTATGTTTCTTCAGAATTCCAACTATACCCATTTGTGTGGCATGAATCATCAGGATGATTGAAAGTTCTTTAATGAAAAGGACCACAGCTTCTCCTTCTGTTGTATGCCCCTAGGCGATCAGTCATAATGCTTGGAAATACTTATTGAGCACACAGAGATGCTATTGATAAGACTTTCACACAACTGAGAAAGCAGCAAGATGGCCAAGAGATTTCTGGGCAGTGAGCTGAGAAACACAAGAGTGTACATATATGAGTTTTACCTATGTAATAGGACAGCTTCATCACAAAAGTCCTACTTTTTTCTTAAGCCTTTTCATGCATGTAGGCATTTTATATCTTTAAGTATTTCCAAAGTCTTTAAAGTATGTCCTTATATAATTTGTATCCCGTTCTCTCTAAGAAAGATGACCCTAACTGAAAGATGAAAGAATTTATATAATAGTATTATATTTTCTTTCCAGTACTGTCCAATGATGGAGAGCTTTAAGATTGTCTCTGTTAGCTAACTGTTCCATGTGCTGTAATTTTAAAAATGAATTCATTTTACTGTTTTATCTTATTGTATTATATCATCAAATTTTCAACAATGTATGTGACCAGCATATGAATATCTAAAACAGATGTACATTCTTTGGCTAGTATGAAGCATATGTAAGTTACAATTGTAATTTGATATATGTTTATATTAATTTAATGTGGAAAACACGATGGGGGACATTTATTAAAGCAAGCAAAAGAAATCACTTTTTAAAAATTAAAAAAAAAAAATTTCAAAACAGAGGGTTATAAATGCCAGAAGGGAAGAGAAAATTGCATAAGTTGTGAGATGTAAACTGGAGATAGTGTCTTCCCAGGAAACATTGGTACATGATGGACAGAGTCATTCTCTTCACTTCTGACAGATGACATGTGCCAGAAGTCAGGCACATTCTCATTGAAAATATTCACTAACTCTGCACCATTTAGGACAACACAAATGTTGCTGTATATAGGCATAAACAGGTTTATAATACATTCAAGTTCAAATATATCAGGGAGATACAACTAATACCTTTTAGAAAGTAATTATTTTTAAAAGAAAATTTTGAAATGGAACCAGCTTGGACATCCATCAACAGATGAGTGAATAAAGACAGTATGGTGTATACAACCTTGGAGTTTTAACTATGTAATTTGGAGGAAGATGAATAGGATTGGAGATGATTATGTTGAACAAAAAGAGCCAGACCAAGAAAGGGCCATTATCAAGCACTTTTTCTTATATGTGTAAGCTAGACAA
Source organism: Onychomys torridus (assembly GCF_903995425.1). Classification (NCBI taxonomy): domain Eukaryota; kingdom Metazoa; phylum Chordata; class Mammalia; order Rodentia; family Cricetidae; genus Onychomys; species Onychomys torridus. The sequence goes on along the minus strand of NC_050444.1, from coordinate 46,684,254 downwards.
AACATCTGTAGAACATGGAAGTAAAAGGGCATCGATTGAGGGATGAAAGTGGTTTAAAGTGATGGGAAGAGGGGGAACAAGTGAGGGTCACAGGGAGAAGAAAGACAAATGTTACATTGTTACATGTCTTCTCTCATCCACAGAACTTAGATTTAAACATTTACATGCATATATATGCATATATGCACCTAGTTATATGCATGGCATGAAATCAGAGGAGCATTAATGAGGAAGAGGAAGGGAGTCAGCAGAAAGGTGTAAGGAAAGATAATGAGTGGTGAAAAATTACAATAATGTCTATCATTTCATCAGCCAGATATGAAAATGAAATTATTTTGTATGGTAATTAATAAAAGGAATCCCAAGGAAGAAAAAACATCCCCGAAGTTTATCAAACATATTTATCTAAAACTTCTCACTGATATGAATGTTGTTATCTATGTTATATGGTGTATAAGAGGGGTCAAGAGAACAGAATATCAAAAGAACAAAATAATCACAGATGTAAGCACATGTCTAATATAAAATACGTTCAATTTTTTTCTCTAAGCTTATCAGGAATTAGTGGCAATTAATTATAATACAAAGGCTAATATGCAGCCAAGGTTAACAGTCCTGGAGCCTTGTATATTCTGTGCTTTCTTAGTAAGACCTTCACTGTAGGTGCTGCATTAAGGTAACAATCAGTGCACTTCAGGTCAATGAGGGCTCATTTGCTTCAATGTGATTGGAGTGGCTGCTTTCATCTTGTTGTTCTCAAGCAGCATTACTTTCTGTTCTTCGTTCAGATGAACAAGGCATGAAGCCTGATATCAAGGGGGAATTTCTGCACCTCGCAATATAGCTCCTTTGGAGGTAATGTGTACTGGGTTGTTTGTGAAGACCACTGGCAGTCTAAAGCAGGATATTGGACACTGAGAGACAATTATGGAACCGCAGCATTTTTAAGAATTGCTATGGTAATTTTTGTCTATGTATAGAAATATTTTTAAAAACCTTCAAATTTTGATACAGTCACTCCATGAGAAAATTTAATGCTTTTATATATAAAAAGCCAAGTGAGGTGTCCCCCAGGTCTGAGGTCAGCTTACCTTGTGTCAGGTAACATAGACGTACTCAAGTTGATAAATAGGAAAATAACCCTTTTCCTTTATTGTTGGTGCACTGTGTATAATTAAAACGAAGTGAAGGCCAACAACTAACACAAAATTGTGTAGGTGGGAACTAAAATAGCAAAGATACTGGTAAATAAATACTTGCTATCCTAGACACTGTTCCTAACCCTCATATGGTGTAGAGTTTGGCAAATAGGCACTAGACACTGTTCCTAACCCTTATATAGTTAGAGTCTGGTGAACAGGCACTAGACACTTTTCCTGACCCTCATACAGTTAGAGTCTGGTAAACAGGCACTAGACACTGTTCCTGACCCATAGACTACAGAGTTGACAGATGGACACTGTTCTCAGACGATCTGAGAAGAAGTGAAAAAGGAAAAGGTTGAGAATCTGAAGACCTTGATATCTGCTATTCCAGATTGCTGCCATGTAGCAGAATTATCCTAATTTTTCATAGCCAAAGGGAAATGAGGATGAAATTCTACAAAATTTGTTGATTATGAATTATGTTTTGAAATTATATTATTTAACTATGACAAGCGAGTAAGCACACAATAGTCATCCTTCAAAAGCCAGCAAAAACCATTCATATCGAACCAGAGAATCCAAGCTAGATCTAGATACAATTTACCTGTAAAATGTAAATGTCAAAAACTTACTTTTTATTCCAGAAGTTCTCAAAAGCAATGCCTCTGAGCTACAAACCCATATTTCCTCTTGAGGTCCTGTGGATAGAGCACAGGTATCTCATGCTATGCAAGGGCCTCTCTAGTAAACTGCATCCCCAACCTACCTATGGATTCCAACTTAACTTGTTTGCAGGATAATGTAGAAATGAGAAACTGTTTTAAAGGCTCAGGATGTTTTTTTGTTTGTTTGTTTTTGTTTTTTGTTTTTTGTTTTTGTTTTGTTTTGTTTTGTTTTAGTGTGAATACCTGGATAAGATATGATGAGTTGTACCTTTAGCAACCTGGGAAACAGAAACCTGACGTATTACTATGAGAATCACATTTAGTAATGGTTTTACAGCCTTTAGTATGACTCCAACTCTCTCTCTCTCTCTCTCTCCCTCCCTCTCTCCTCCCCCCCCCCTTCTCTAACTTGGAGAGCCTTTCTTTCATGTTGCCCCTCATCAGGTAACATTGCTGTTACTACTTTCCATGAATCATCTGGTGAAATGTTTAGCATGTTCAAGTATTCTCTGGGGATGGGGCTAATGACCACAGTTACTTTCTGCTTTTATTTCCTGCTCCTTACATTCTCAATGCCTTCCGCTTCCTTTCACGTTGCTTCTTGCCTCTGAAGCCCTCTGTAATTTGTAACATAATGTTGCAAAAGTAAAGTTCCTACCCTTTTGCTTCCAGAAGTACCACAAAGTGTAGCTGATGTGAGTGAAGTGTTGTGATTCACAAATCCCTTAAATTTTCATCAGATAGTGCCATCTTTTAGTATTTCCTTTCCTGTTTCTGGCTCTAAGGAAGTTTTATTGGTTGTCTTCTCTATTGGGCACTCAATGATGTCACTCTCAGCCTTTCATGTTGTTATAGCTCTCTATGTTTTCTTATATAATTTTTTCTTCTCCCATATACCAAATAGCTATTTAGTTCTTAATTCTCTGTTTGGTTCATGGATAGGCTATTTATCTGTGGCATATTTAATATCTACTTTTACCACTAAGTTATCCAATATGCTACTTTGCTAAATAAAAACTGCTTTGTCCTCAAATAAAAATTTTGTAATATCTCTCTCCTTATACAATATTAATATAATTAATTTTCAGTTTTACTTAATAGCTTTTAGAATTTCATGCATGAGTGCATTATACTTACATCATCTCCACTCTTCCATATTCACCCATTACTTCTACAATTTTGACCTTCTCTTATATAATTATTAGCTATATGTGTATATGTACAAAACTTACTAAGTTCAGTTAGCACATGGCTGACCATTTGGAACTTCTGTCAGGGAGCACATCCTTGGAGAAAACTGGTTCTGTCTCCCTCATCAGTCATTGACAGCTTATAGCTCTTCATCTAGGGGCAGGACCGTGTGAAAATTTTCTCCATCTTCATGGTCGTTGTTCAAGTCTAGTGCAAACTAGTGGAAGCTTTGTGGATGAATCATCCCTGTTGTATCTCTAAAACACTGCCTTTTAGCACACATCCTGGTCCTCTGGCTCCTACAGCCGTTCTGTCTCCTCTTCTGTCATGTTCCCTGAGACTTAGTTGTAATGTATTTATTGGGGATGGTTACCCACAGTCACTTATTCTCAGGAATCTGACCAGTTGTGTGTCTCTGCAGGAGTCTGTCTGTTGGGAAAAAAAAGAATAAGCGGTTTCTACACTAAAGTATGGATATAAGGATGAGTATTTAAAATACAGTTAGAAACTATACTGATTTAGGAAAGAGGCAATTTTGCCAATTATTAGCATAATTTCCCTTTCTATTGTTCAATGTTAACTATTATATAATTAGCTAACTATTGTGCAATGATAAGCAATTATTGGTTTTATTTTTCTTTTACTCTACATTATCATTCTCAAGATAAATAGCAAATTACTTGATATATAAATCTTAAATTTCAGTGGGCTGAGAATAGTCTATGACGAGCTGTGATTTCTGCCAGAGGTTTTGATTCAGTTGCTTAGCAACAAAACTTTCTTTTATTCTTTTTAATCTTTAAATTCTCCCCTTCCCCATCACTCTGTGATTGTGTGTGCTCTGCAGTGTGTGTAGTGCATATATGTGTGCAGGTATGTGCAAATGAGGAGGGGAGAGGGAGATTTGGGAGCTCCCTCTATCACCTTCTATTGCCTGGAGACAGAGTTTCTGACTGAAGCAGGAATACTGTTCTGGCTAGGCTGGCTAAGCAGTGAGCTTGTGCTGCCTGCTTGTTTCTGTCCTACAAGGATCAGGCTACAGACTCACAAGGACGTGGTTGGTTTTTGTAGGTGAGTTCTGAGGATTCAATTTTTGTCCCCCATGCTTGCAGGCAAGCCTTCCATCTCACTCAGCTACCTCCTCAGCACCAATATAACTTGTAAGGATTTCCTGAGATGATTTCAACAGGTACTAGTGCAGGAGCATCTGTTTGTTTGCTTGACTCTATGTTCTGGTAAAATATTCAGGAAGTTGGGGTCAAGAGAATGAGACTTACTCTATCATAGGTCTGGGCTGTTTTCTCAGTTAGCTTTAAGGTCCTGATGACAATGATTAATTAAGGATAACCAATTAGAGTCACCTAGCTGAAAGGAATGTTTTCTGAGTCGCTAGGAAAGCAACCAGTTATGTTAGTTTTTTTCTCCTTTCACCCTCAGAGAATGCTGATGCTTGAGTTTGCTTTGACCATCTTGGCTATTAAAGTAAGCAAGCTGCAGGAAGCAGGTGGAATTAGAACTTGTTTAAGCGGCCATTTGCCTGTTGACTTGGCTGGTTTGGATGAATACTTCCAGTTTTGCTTAGCTCATATAGGAGGGCTTCCAGGTGACAAGAAGAGAAGAATTGGGTGAACTCAAGCAAAGAATCAGCAAACGGGGAAGTTCATGGCTTTGAGCTTCAGTCTTTCTGGGGCAGTAGTGAAGCAGCTATTCATACTAGTGTCCAGAATTCAGATGCTTTATTTATAGCATTGCATCAATGCAAGAGAAAGTAGGAAAAATTCAGGAAAATACAACATATGTTGTTTTGAAATCTTTGGTAATGTCTACAAAACAGAGCCATGTTCTGGGTGGGGGGGAGGAATTTTCTGACTACAGTGAGGAACATGGTTTTTTAAAGGAAAGCTCTTCCTGCTGGTACTGGTAATCCAGTCATTTGCAAGTTCTAGCAAATGTAAAATAGCTAAATGATTAGCCACAGCTGAGGCTAGCTCTACTAGAAGTGAGCCTGAAGGATCATGGCACAAGATAGCCTGGAGGCCTGGGGAAAACTTTAGTGAGCCTGCCTGGGCAAATGGAGTAGTCTCTGTTACTGTGAAGCACAGCTGGTGGACTGAACATATGCACACACATACACACACACACACACACACACACACACACACACACACACCTCTATGAAGCTATGCTCTCAGAGATCACAGCTCCATGTTTTAATGGGGGAAAAAAAAGGATGTCTGTTTAGGGGCTGGATAGATGGCTTAGTGGTTTAGAACACTTGTTCTTCCAGAGGACTCAAGTTTGGTTCCTAGGGCCCACATCAGGAGGCTCACAATCACCTATAGATATAGCCCCATGCAATCTGACATATTTTGAAGGGCACTTGACACATGTGGCATATGCATACACAGACACAGGCACAGACAGGTAAAAAATAAAAAATACTGAAATATTTTTTAAAAAGCATATCAGTTTAGAATGTTCATTTTAACAAAATATCCACTTATCTGACATAGTGTGTACCTCCATCCAACAGTGCTGAGACTGACTTAGTGCCAAGGCTCTTCAGCTGGGGCATGCATCAAGATCCTTGAGGGCTTGCTAGGTAAAACATGTACTGCTAAACCTGATCTCTTGGGATTTGGTTAAGTACATTTGGATTGGTTTAGGAACTCACATTTTTAGCAAGTCTTCAGTACTACAGTTGAGTCAAGGAACATGCTTTTTGTGTATGATTGTGTCTAGGAGACACTGGCCAATGTCTGGGACCACTTCTGGTTAGAATGGGGAAATACAATCCCACGAAAGAGGACAAAGATGCCTCTGTGTAAGAACGTTTCCCACAGCTCACCTGACTAGTCATTTGTGTAATTCAATAATACTGAGTTTAAGAGCCACTGGATTAGAGGCATTTGGAGGCAGACAGTGTGGAGGATGTGATAGTCTCCTATCAGTAGCAGGTACAAATAGACAGCTCAGAGTTTGGCTTAATGTGAAAAGAGTAATTAAGGGGGATTTGTGGGAGACAATTTATAAAAGAAATAACTTCACACTATTAGCTAGTCACTCATTTCCCATCTTGCTCTCTATCTTGAAGAACTTACATGAATCAAATGATCCCTTTTGAAATCAATGGGAACTGTGCTCCGCATGGTAGATGGAGTGAAAAGAAACAGCTATGTTAATTCTAACTTGGCCAAGGATGCTTATTCCTTTTAATTACATTTCAGGCAAGAAGAGGGTAGATGAAATGATACCTTTGACTGGGTGGCAAAAATGATATGAAGACTTTATCTGAAGGAAAACACAGGTAACACCAGGTTAAATCTAGCAGCTTAGCTAATTAAAAAGTCTTCTCTGTAAGGCCCTAGATACACTGATATTTAGACACTCTTAGTCCACAATCCCACACACGTTCTTCCTAAGGTATAAACAGAAATAAGCATTTCTATTGGTGTCTGCTATATTTGCTGCGGTCAAATAATTCTATTAGCTCTAAGGGTGGGAAAATATTATTAAAGGTTAGAAATCTGACAGGTGGTAATTACTTCTGAGACTAGAGAAAATACTTAGCTGCTTTAAGTTATAACTGGTAGTGCAAATGAAGGCAAGTGTGTATTACACAGGCGATGTCAGAAAGGTCTCAGCACTAATGATGGAGCCGAGCAAACACTAAATGACATTCATGGAACCTTACACAAATACTCAGCTGCTGAGCAGCTTCATGGTTAGCAGGATCAGCCACATTCAAACATTTGATGACAATCTCCTAATGTCTTTCAAAAGGTACAATTAGCCAAGTGTACATTGGTGCTCAGTCCCTAGCTAGGTAGAATGCTTGTGGAAGAAAGGGAGATAGAGGGACAAAGTCTCGTGCGAGGAGGATTCTACCTTGGTTCTATTATTTTTCTTGTTAACCCACATCAACCTGCTAGAAATCTTTTGTAAATGCCCAATAGTATAAGTGTAATTTTGAGTATTGTTAATAATTTATGTATATTGTTATATCATCATCTTTACCAGTAATTTTTTCAAATATGTATACCTTACTTCTGTGTGCTATTGGTTCCACATTTGGAAGATGCTCTAAAATGTTTTATTTCTTCTTTAAAAGCATCTGCCAAAAAAGTGTATTACAATTTTAATATGTAAAAATAGCAGGTGGTCATAATGTTCTTACACCTTTGAGTACATCCTGGTTAGAACCAGAATTCAGAGCCAAGATCATTCCCTTGGTCCCCAGAGTAGACCCTCTTGGAGTTTCATGAAGACCACAGGAGCACATGGAAAACCAGTAGTGTACGTTTTTAGGTGTCAGTGAATGTTTCTTTCAGTTTTCCAAAACCAAATACCTTCAAATGGATTTATGATTATTAGCTAACCTAATTTTTATTTAAAATTAAGGTAAAAAGAAGTGCCTGGAAATCTGAGAGCTTCTTTATAATACAATAAAATATGAAAAGGTAATAAGTTAGTTGGCTTTCTTTGTCTAATCCTTCAAAGTGATTGATTTAATACTTGTATGTTTGAAGCTATACTATTTAGTAATAAAACAGGTAATTTCATGTGTGAGTTGATAACATATGGAGCAAGCCTGATAGTTTCTTTTCCTATTGATTGGCTGGATACAAGTGAACCCTAAAGTTTGGAAACAGAGTGCATTCGTTAGCCATTAAGGGAAATTCAATGATGTTGCTTTCCTATGACAGTTTGATATATAGGAATTACCATCTCCACATCCTTCAGGTGGGCGTAGCTTATAATGTTATTGACTTCAGTCTTTAGTAACAGGTGCTATTGAGGTTTTGCAAAGTATGAAAAGAAGGTCAGATACTATTGTCATTTAAAACATGATGATTGTGCTTGTGATCACTCAGTGACTAGAAGAAAGTGTTAGCATACTATTGTGAAATCAAGAGAACCTGACTCGCCTGAATGCAGGATGGTATCATATACAATGGGATTCCTGAAGCTGGGTACCATACTTTCCTTAAAATAGTGTGGGCTTGGTGTTTCAAAATAACTAGACATTTATTCAGAAGAGATAGAAGAATACCTTCTGCAGATCAATATAGAGATGATGTGTCCTGGAAAGCATCATGTATTGATTGTCAGTCTACAGCTTTGATTTTAATTAAGTTAGAGAATCACTCCAAATATACTTAATATTGGATGTGATTGTCTTTGTATATCTTTCAGTATATATTTATAGGTGAAATGGCTGAGAGATTTGACTAGTGGGTAGAATAATTCAGACGGTCCTTCAGAAAGTTAGAAAATAGCCCTAACAATTTTTGCATAATTAATATCCATTTATTTCTTAGTTTTCCTCAACTATATATTTTAAAACCCTTTTAAAATATAGTGATAAGAATCTAAGATGTGAATAGGAATAATGACAATAACATGATGACACAACCCAATTTTCAAAACTACTCTTTAACTTTCATTTTAAGCCTTCTGTCCATTATTGTCAATGTAAATGTTTTCTTTCCTAATAAAAAAGAAGCTGATATAAATAGTAACTCATTTTGAAGCCTAACAATATTAAGCAAATATTTTTCCATTTCATGTGATATTTAAATGTACTTTTACATTAAAACTTAGATTTAATAAGTGGCTTGTGTGGGATGTAGGCGTGTACATGCTGTTGCATAGGCATAGCTCTCATAGGCTATTGGTCCTCTCTTTCTGTCCTGTTTGGGATAGGTTCTCTTGTTAATTGCCTCTGCACACAGCAAGCCAGCTTGTGCCTGAACTTCTGGGGATTCTGTCTACATCATCTATTTTGCTGTAGAAGTGCTAGAGTGACAGATATATGTGCTACCATGTCCCTCCTTAGGCAGGTTCTAGGCATCTGAACTTAGGCCATCATGCTTACATGGTAAGTGAGCCATCTCCTAGTCAGGCAATGACTATTTTAAAATCTTTATGGAGTATTCCATTCTAATGGATGTCCTTTATTAAATTTTCTCTTGAATACTTAAGATTCCTTCAAATACTTAATTCTACAGTGAAAACTATTCTAATTATCGTCCATTTTCAGGACAGTTGCTTTTTAAAGACTGAATTTTAGTTCAGGTTTACAGGAAATTTGGGAGAAAGCAAGAAATCCATCTCGTCTGTACTGACCCTGTCTTGTACAGAGGCCCCCCACTCCACTCTCGTGCCATTGTCATGACTGAGAAGACCACATTGTCACTTGTTCTAGTTACTTTTCTCATTGCTGTGACCAAATAAGGTAACAGTGTAGGCTAGCTGTTTGTGACCTTGGCCCAAACTAGAGTCATCTAGGCAGATGGAACCTCCCTGGGAAAATGCCTGGACTGGCCGGTAGGCAAACCTGTGGGGATTTTTCATGGACGATGATTGATGTGGAAGGGCCCAGCCCACTGTTGGCAGTGCCATGCCTGCACAAGTGGTCCTGAGATATATAAGAAAGCAAAGTGAGCAAATTGTAGGCAGCAAGCGCTAAGTGGCACTGTTCCATGCCTCTGCTTCCGTTTCTGCCTAGACTTTCTTCTGTGATGGGCTGTGACCTGCAGGGTGAAATAAACTCCCTTCTTCCTGGGTTGGTTTTCCAGGTTTTAGCACAGCAATAGAAACCTAATGAGAACAGCAATTTAAGGGGGGAAGGCTTTTTTTTTTTAAATTTTATTTTTTCAGGTTCATGGTCCATAGGATTGCACAACATGGCAGCCAAAGTATGGCAACAAGAGTGGTTTGGTCGACAGCACTGAGCAGTAGAGGGGAAGGGGAGGCCAGTGTTTTGAAGGCTTTCCTGTTTTGCTGTTTTTATTCAGTTGGACTCTCCAACCCATAGGACCATGACAAATACATTCAAGGGGCTTCTCTCCTCAGTTGATCCTTGGAAGCACCTTCAAATACAAGCCCAGAAGTGTGCCTCTGTGATTCCAAATACATAATTCTTACCCAGAACCTACCAAGTTTCACCCTTAGGGCCATTTATTCTATGAATTTAAGACATGTAGAAAGATTTGGCCACCGTTATTGTACCATAAATAATGTTTTCACTGCTCTAAACATTGTTGTCTCTTAATTTCTCCTGACTCTAATACTTCCATCTTGTTTCTAGAACAATGCTTGTTTTTACTCTAGTTATGAAGATAACTTTTGCCCTTAAAGAATACTATAGAAAATTATGAAAGGAGATTAAAAACCAGTCTTAACATAAAAGCTGGAAAAACATGAATACTTTAGCACATTTATTAGTATCTATGTTTTTTCCCCAAAGATACATTAATCCATGAAAGCATGATGGTGGAGGAGGTGATAAAGAGGATAAGATTTTGTTATTTCTCTCAACTCTCTAATGAAACCACTGCTACAGTAAGATTCCAGGTACTTCTCACTTTCTGTTTTCACTAACTTAAGTCATGTTGAGTGTACATTCATGTTTTGCTTCCATATCTTTCTACCACATCAAAATAGTTTCTCTATGTTCCTAAGAATTTCAACTTGTTCTTTCTAAAAAGTGTTTGTGCACATGTGTCTTGGTGAGTGTGTGCATGTGTGTTTGTGTGTGTGTGTGTGTGTGTGTGTGTGTGTGTTTGTGCCAAATGAGTGTACTGCCTAGGGAGGCCAGAAGAGTGTGACAGAGCCCCTGAAGCTGGAGTTACAGCAGTTGTGAATTGACAGTCCTGGTTGCTGGGCCTTTGGAAGAAGAGTATAGTCCCTTAACCATGAAAGTTAAAACTCAACCATCTCTCTAGCTCAGTAATGACTCTTAATAATCTATTTTGTAGAAGTATTTTGATGACATAGCCACTAGCCTATTATTTGACAGTGAGTTTCTATTATTTTATATAAATAGCAACATTACTGCTTCATATACATTAGTGCATTAAAATCTGTGTTGGATTACTTCCATAATGTAGATTCTCCCAAGTAGAATTAGAGGTCAAATGTTATGAACCTTACTTTTGCTGATGGTTTTATATTCTTAGTTAATTCATGGTATTAAATGTATGTCAGCAACATAAAAAGAGGTGTATTTTCCATTCTTTCTGAAAGGGTTAAATGTATGTTTAAAATTTACTGAAGTTTTTCTGGATAAATAAAAAAAGAGGAAATATAAATCAATATAGTGTTGAATATTAGTATTTATTTCCTTTTTGTTTTATATCTTAGTTTTACATAACTTTTCAAATGTCTTCTGAAATAGAAGACTGTGTAGAAAATACTCCACATTTTAAAGTGATTTCTATGTTAATAGTAATTATTAACCATTAAGGTATTCTTTACCTTTTACAAACCAGGTGTGGTCCTGTGGACTGTAGCATGAATCTTAAAGGTACTTGTTAATAAAAACAAACCAGAGGCCAGTTATTGGGGTGAATGCTGGAAGATCAGAGAAGCAGAACAAGCCACAGCTATCTCATCTTGCTAGTTCCTCAGGTGATCCTGTTTCCTCAGGCTGGAAGCTTCTGAGTCCTCATCCCAATGAATCTCAGCTGAACTGTGTTGCTCCAAAGCCTGAACACTTAACCAACCAAATGCTTAACTAACTACAGGCTTTACTCACTTAGTTCCTGGTCCTCTCGCCTTATATACCTTTCTCTTTCTGCCCCCACTCCCTGGGATTAAAGGTTGGGTTTCTAGGATTAAAGGCGTGGGTCACCATGCTTAACTGTTTCTAAAGTGACCTTGAACACACAGAGATCCACCTGGCTCTGCCTCCCAAGTGCTGGGATTAAAGGCATGCACCACCACCGCCCAACTTCTGCTATGGCTTGCTCTGACCGGTTTTCTAGCCACCATTTCTGGCTCTGTTCTAGTGGCTGTCTGTTCTCTGACCCCAGATAAGTTTATTTCGGGGAACACACAATATTTCAGGGAACACAATATCTACCACAGTGGACTGAGGTTTTTTTCAATTTTTTTATTAAGATTTTTTTTTATTCATTTTTATATACCAATCAAGGATCTCCCTATTCCCTCCTCGGAGGCAGGGGGTGCAGTGGCAAAGTGTGCTTCTGGCCAGGGAGCAGGGGGCAAGAACCACCGTTTCTATGGGAAAGTTGGCAGGGGAACTCAGCGGAGAAAGCTGAAGGCTGGCTCTAAAGAGATGTGAGTTTTGCTTAATATGAGAGGATGGAGGGCAAGGTAGAACTTCCACTGTTGGCTCTGAGATCAAAGAAAAGAATACAGACATTAAGGGATGGCATTATCTCTTATGTCAACAAAAGCTGTATGTATCAGTCATTGACTTTATAAAATTAATCCTTGTTAACTTCAGATTATTTTCTGTGAAGCTTAATTAGTGTATATATATATATATATATATATATATATATATATATATATATATATACACTTAATGGCACAATAAATGAAAGCAAGTGTTATATTTTCATATATTTATAGAATGTACAAATGGTCATTAGAACATTACTAAAATACAAAGGAAAAACAGGAAAATAAATCCAGGCATAATTGCTGTTCATATGAATGCCCATGGTTTTTAAATCTTTCGAAACATATGCTTCTTTTAAAAATAGAACCATTGGAACCAACTCCTCATACTGAGTCTCTTTGCCCAACCTTAATACATGGGGAGGTGCTTATTCTTATTGCAACATGATATGCTATGTTTTGCTGATACTCCCTAAGAATGAAAAATACTCAGAAATTCCTTATTTACTTTCTTATAGTAGTCAAATGAGCCTTAGGTAGTTGTTTTGGACCCTTTGCTAGCCTTGTCCTCACATGGGACCTGTTGGGTTTTATTTTTGCACATTATGATTAACCCCACTTAATGAAGTTCTTAAACTTCCTTGGTAACTAACTTCCAATCTTATCATGCAATTTTCCAATTGTTCTATTCTTTGTCAGTATATCTTCTCTTGCTAATTTGTTGCTGGTATTCTGGCATAGGTAACTATGATGTAGCTAAGACGTAAAAATAAGGTAATGGGAATCTAAAGAGCAAATAGTGGTTTCTTCTTGAGTAAAGGGCAAATACCCATGCACACATATGCATAACGGATACATACATACCGGCAGATACATAGATATTTAATGTGTAAATGACCTAGAAGACTTTTCTAATTCTTGACTCGGTAAACTGTTTCTCACTCAATGATCCTATTGTTTAAAACTTAATGCCAACCAAAACTGAATTTTATAGAAGGCTTAGAAAGAGCTGCCATGCTTTTCTTCATGGTGTGAACAGAGTACAGTATTCCTTCACCTTAAATCACACCAACTGTAGTTGCTATGTAAATCCCCTGAGATCATTGCTTTTCCAGGATCATTTGAAATCTGTTCTGTGAAATTATGAACATCAGCTTTTATTTTAACCAATACTTTCCCCACTGTAGGGAGCAGAGGAAGCCCTGAGTGAATGACATCCTTCATAAATGTGTATTGTTGATATAGACATGGCCACATGCAGAACTTCATCCCTCAGCCCCATGAGAGTATCAAAGATTTCCTCAGGGGTCCAAGTGCAGATAATTGACTAAGGTTTACAAAAAACTAGCAACTGCTGCTTTGTCTTCCTGGGTGTTTACAGCCTGGGACTGTTCACCTACAAGGACCTTCTATGGAGGCCAGCTAACAGCTCCCCACTGTGCTGCACATAATAAGAAGCATGCTGAGGTTCTCGGTTGCTGTGGTAGTACTGCTCTATCAAAGTGCATGCCAATCTGATTCCAGGTTTTCTGCATTTCTTTTTTCTCTTGTTGCTGATGCCCATAACCAGAGTTCCAGGACTCAAGTCATTGGAGGTATGGCACCTCACTGTTTCCAGCTCTTCTCTTTTTCTCTTATTCTTTCCCAAGAAAAACAGAACTAAAGTGGATTTCTGGGTTACCCACCTCATTTTGTAGAAAGCATGTTATACATTAAATAAGAATTAGTCGTGTGGCAGGAGTAGGTATGGCATATGTTTGGCCAGAGTCACAGATTATCCTGGAGTTAGCGTTCTTGGACTTCTACAGCTTCATAGTCTGATGTGCAATGAATTCCTGGCCTGAAAACAAAACAGAACTGAGGAGTCAGTGCAGTAGAGAGCAGGCAGAAGTAGTTAGCAGCATCTCCCATCACAGACACAATGCTTTACAAAGCTGGGAAGCTTATCTAACAATGGAAGCCACGCAAAAGCAAGCAAAAATGAAAGCCTACTCCTACTTTATGTTGATTTTCTTTGTTATCTAGTTTAGGCAGCACAATACAAAATAACTTAAACAACACTGTAGGGAGCATTAGTAGTGCTGTTTCTGTATTGCTCTGATACTGAAATACATGAGACTGCGATCGCCCCTTTATTTAATTATAATCAAATGAACAGAAGGTGGAAAGATTGTTTTCTGATCTATATTAATTTGTTTGTTGTTAGAAAATTCCCCACTGACCTGTTTCCCATTCTTATTAAGGACAGGACATATTACACAGAATCTATCCCTCATTCTTTCAGAATTTCTGTCAAACAGGCCTGTAGGAATGAAGAGAATCTTTGAGCCTCAGGCTGCTATTTTAAAGGACCAACGGAACAGAATGGAAAGATCTGAGCATTTTCTCATTTAAATGATACATAAAGAGGAAGCGCTTCCTCGATTCTAGATTAAAGACACTGGTTATTTTGTTCCCATCAGCTGTGGTGCTGATGGGGAGCATTGACCCCAGGCTTTCTCCTGCCCATTATCTGAGCATATGTCACTTTCCCATTTCTGTAGGAAGTGCTTGCCATATTATATAAAACCATGACAAAGGTTTTATAGTTACCATTTTTTAAAAAGACACTATATACATATTCATGAGGTTTGGAGAACTCTTATATCTCAGTTTTCCTGCAATTTATATAAAAACTGCAGCATGAGTGCTTATTTATCTGAAAGTATAATCGATTATGAAAGATGTAAATCCTTTTAATGGAAGGGAAACTGATGATTTTATTTTTGTCATTCTTCTATTTTCTTCCATAAATATTTTTGACAGAGTGCATGGCAATTTATTTCTACTAGAAATAAGTTATTCTCTGTGCAAATATTTATTTGTAAATTTGCTTAAACCAGGATGATTGTTTATAAATATTTGAATATTTGTCATACCATTAAACAAACATGTCTTCAAATACATACAAAATTAGATTAATTACTGAAGCTCAAACATTAACCCTCAATCTTCAAGTTAAAGGAGTCCAAGAATGCAGACTTGTCAGTGCATCACATGAGAGCCTATGTTACTAAAAGGAGACACACTAACTGAGTGGGGCACAGACTCTGCATTCTGATTGCTTTAGGTTCCCTCATCACTAAATAGGTGTTAACAAAAGGCCTAACCACATGGAGTTGTTGATAGGCCTGGCTCAGCAAAGCCATGCAACGTGCTTAGAGAAGGCTCTCTCTGGGAAAGCTGTACACCAGTACTGGTTCTGCAGGAGAGGGTAATCGAAATCCTTATTTATGGAATGCCTGCATGTCTCCTAGCCAGAGCCCAGCCTGTACTTAATAGCAAATGGCAAACCCACACAGCTCTCCAGTGAAAACAAATAAAATGGAAGTCCATACATGACCTTGTCAAAGACACCTTGCCAGCATCTGTCATAACCATGATTTGATCTGCTCTGGTTGGGTTCAAAACCTAGGCTCAGTATTTACTAAATTATGTGGTAGTTATATTTTTTTTAAATTTTTCATACAATATATTTGATTATATTCTTTCCTTCCCCCCAACTCCTCTCACATAATCCCACCTACCCACCCAACTTCATGTTCTTTCACTGTCTTCAAACAAACACGAAAGCCACCAACAAAACAAAACTTACACAAAAATCATGGAGTAGGTTTTGTGCTGACCAAATACTTCTAAGTATGAGGCCCTATGTGTGGTTGATAGAGCCAATGTCATTCCATTACGAAAATTTTTCCCTGTACCAGTAGGTATCAATTGTAAACAGCTTCTTGGTTAGGATGGAACTTTGTATTCACTTCCCCTTCTCCATATTGTCTGTCTTGAACTAGTGCAGATCCTGTATGTGCTATCACATGCACAAGTCTTTGAGAGTTTGTATAGGAGAGTTCATATCACTCGTTTTGTGTCTGGACACTGCTGTTTCCTTGGAAATGTTCACTACATCTGGATCTTACACTCTTTCTTCCTCCTCTTCCATGTGGATCCCTGAGCTTTGAGGAGAGGGATTTAAAGACACCTCATTTAGAGCTGAGGGCTCCCAAGACTCTCAGTCTCTCTATGTTGTCTAGTTGTGATTCCTGTGTTAATTACCATCTACTGCAAAAACTCATCATCCCTGATGAAAGTTAAACAATTTCACTGGCACTCTTTTTGCCTTCTCTTTCATTGAGTTCCTTGACCTCTGAGGGGAGGGATTTTCTTGAGACATCCAATTTAGGGCTTAGTGTTCCAAGGAACAAAGAGGTGAGGTTCTATGTAGGCACCAGTTCAACATCTCCATATTCAGAGTGTGTAGGTGTTGTCTTCAGCAATGGGGCCTTGCTGACAGTTTGTGGAGAGCACCCTATAGTCTTAGCAACATCCTGGGTTGTTTTAGGATTCCTGTGAGGCTCCTTTGGCCAACAACTTAATTGAATGTAACCCAATCCAGGTACTGGAAACTTCATTTGGTGGTAACCAATGCCAGTTGGGACTCTGCCTCCCCATTATTTGGTGATTTCATTTAGAACATATTTCTGTATGCATATTTTTAGGAAGTTACCATTTATTTGTTTATACATGGAATTAACTATTAAATCAATGATAGCTCAACTACAATCCATAGAACCACAGAGGGTAGGTGTTGAGTAAGGGACTAGAGGGAACAGATAGAGTTTGTTAGAAAAGGCAAATAGAACACATAGATATAAATGGAGGCAGGGCTGGCTGCGGTGAAAGGATCAAATGGAGAAGGGAAGAGAAGAAGGGATTGTGGGCTGGAATATAGGAGGAGACAGCTAAAGCTATAGCCTTTTAATGATAAATTCATTTAAGAAATGGAGGACACTTTCAAATGCATAAAGCATAGGATCGTAGCTAGTTCAACATGAACTGCCTACAATTGAATAAGACAGATATCAGTATTTTTGTGGCTATAAATACATTCAGTTAATTAATTAATTTTAACTCATTTTTGTTGCAAATAAAGGTATTTTCATATAATATAGTCTGATCCTTCTCATCAATCTCCTCCCAGACCCTCCCACCTTTTTACCCATTCAACTCTAAGCCTTTCTTTCTTCCTCAAGAAAATAAGCAGATAAATAAAAAAGACAAAGATAAAACAAGAACACCTCTCTGTGAGTTCATGTGTGTCTCAGTCTTGTTGTGTCTGGAAGACACTGGTTCCTTGGAGTCATCCATCCCCTCTGGCTCCTTACAGCTTTTCTGTCTTCTCTTCTGCCTAATTCCCTGAGCCCTGAGAGAAGGACTTTGCTGGAGACATCCCATTTAGAACTCTTTCAAGGTCTCTCCCTCTGCGTTTTTTCTTAGTTGCGGGTCTCTGTATTAGTTCCCATCTTCTGTAGATGGAATCTTCTCTGAGAAGTCAGTAATTCTGGAATTTTTGTCATTTTTACTGTATTAGTTTCACAAGCTGCAGAGCTGGTGAGGTGAGGTTGGCTGGTGGCTTTTCCTATTTCCCCGACCCCTCTAAGGCTTTCACCCATATATTTGGCTCAGTGTTTTTTTTTGTTTTTTTTTTTTAATTTAATAAGGCCATTTAGAAATTCGTCTATACACTTCTTCCAAATTTTAAACTGTATCAGATTTTTTTATGCAAGTATATATTTTTATAGATTTATACTAGATATATCTTTAAAATTTTCTTTTTTGGTTTTTTGAGACAGGGTTTCTCTGTGTAGTTTTGTGCCTTTCCTGGAACTCACTTGGTAGCCCAGGCTGGCCTCGAACTCACAGAGATCTGCCTGGCTCTGCCTCCCGAGTGCTGGGATTAAAGGCGTGCGCCACCACCGCCCGGCTTCTTTAAAATTTTCAACACAAACACACACACACATCTTATTTATCTGTTGAATAGTATTGTTCTAGTGATATCAGAGATAAAAATGTGATGAGAATTGGATAAGAGTGTTTCATGACTTTTTTAATATTGTAATTTAGCACCTGTCTTAGCTACTTTTTTATTTTTATTTTTATTTTTTGGTTTTTGGAGGCTAAGACAACTTACAAAAGAAAGCATTTAATTTGGCTGATGGTCGATGATGGTGGGGTGAAGTAGAAGAGCTGAGAATTAACGTCTTGATCACAACCATGAGTAAGAGATGGACATGTTGGGAATGGAACAAGTCATTTGAAACCTCAAAGCCAGCTCCCAGTGACATATCTTCCTGAACAAGGCCACACCTCCTAATCCTTCCCAAACATTTCTTCCAACTGAGAACTAAATGTTCAAATATATGAGCCTATGGGGGCTGTGCTAATTCAAACCACCACAACAACCTTCAGTCTTTTATGCATATAACCGATTCCATGTAGCCAGGCAAATGCCTACGTTACTAGGGAAGACTGCCACACAAGGCCTTAGTTCAATTTTGTTTCTCCTTCACCCAGGACTTACCATTCTCATGGAACAAATTCAGTCCTTCTCACTTTTCTCCTCCTCTGTGGTTCAAGTTGCTCTTTCACTAGCACAGTTCTTGTGTGAGACTCCAAAAGAAGCATCACTTCTAGATGAATGGAGGGATGCTGGATGACCTCATGAGTCACACATGAAGTGGAGGGTGTGGTGAACTTAATAAATATACACATTTATATATGGAATGTATATGGAAGGGTCCAAAATAGCCCCAATCCTCTCAATTTCTTAAACAAAATTCAAGTTAAAGTCCTCCCTCCCCCGACCCAGGGGACTGTAGCATACCCAGCATGAGCTTCATTGTCCTTCTGCTTCTCCCAGTCAGTCAGATTTTGGGTGTCCTTAGAAAACTATCTCCCAGGAGAACCCAGTTACAGAATATCAATAGAAGGAAAACAGTTGTAAAGAGTTTGGGATAAGGAGAAAGTTACAAAGTTTGTCAAAGAAAGCAGTAATAATAGTTTTGTCCATTTGATTGAAAATGTAAATGTTTATAATACTAGACTTTCACAGGCAGATTCTTTAAAAAAAAAAAAAAAAAACAACCCAAAAACCTTAATATCAAAAAACAGGAAAACAGCTAGGTGAGTGGTACATTCCTGTCTCACTGCATTTGAGAGGCAGAGGCAGAGGCAGAGGCAGAAGAAGCTGTCAGCTGGAGGCCATGTGGTCATGTCTTTCTGGTTTTAGTTTTTGAAGCAGTACACTGCTCATGTTAGTGAAGAAGTTTTGACTCTACTTTAATTTCAAGGGTATGATACATAAAATGTGTCTACAAATATTTGTGTCTGAATCATTAACACCCCAAAGTATTTTAGGCTACTTAAAAGTTAATGGACTAAGTTATACTAATGTTCAAAACATGTAAGGTTGAAAATCATGCTTGACTCTCCTTGTTGATATTTACACTTACATAAACATTTATTTACTTAAATATTTGGAGAGTTCCTTTTTCCCAGACTCATGGAACAGCTTTGAAGCATGATATTGTGTCATACAAAATGTCTTTGCTCTGAGGTAGAAACCTAATGCATTTTGCCAAAATCATTTGGGTTTACTAACAGACTTTTCATACATATTTGATTCTTTAAGTATTAGGAAAGTTTAGCCAACTGCAAAGTTTTTCAATATTGTAGCTATTTCCCATGGCATTCTTTGGATACATCTGTATATTTTATGTCTCATAATTTGTTCTCAATCACTAATAGAATGAAGAATTCACCTTTAATTCTTTTTGCTTACTTATATTTTGCCTACTTATATATTTTCCTCAAAATCACAAATGATTCATCATTCTTTTTTGAATCCTTATAGAGAATGAACCTGGTAATTCCCTTCATTAAATTATTAAACTTCTTGGGCTCTGGAGGATATTACTGGTGAAATAATACCAGTTTTCAGGTAGGCACTGCTGGTACAAAGTTAAGATGAGGAAATTTGATGTGAAGGGGTACTCTAGGGTACCTAGGAAAGAAGAAGGCTTAGAGACTAAAGGAAGAAAGCTTAGAAGGAAAACCAAAATGAAACAAACAATCAAACCCTGCAGGGCAATAGGGAAGTGGCTGGGCAAGAAGTTCTAGGGATTGGATGGGATGACTGTTGAAGCCTGAACATGCTCCTTCCCAACCACTATCCCTAGGAGAGGAAAGGCATGAATGCACAAAAATAAATGGGTTACACCAAAGGCCAGTACCACTAAGGCTGACCTCTGAAAGCGTTTGAGGAGGAGGAAGAGAAAACAATTGCATTTCTCTTTTCTTGGCAGAATGACAGCTAAGACAATCAGGGTCTGTGATCTCTGTGGCCACAAGGACATGGGGCAGAACTTTTGCTCACTCACATCTCCAGCAAGTGACTTCTGGATGTCTTGCTGTTGGAATCTGGAGGAGGGATGTGTTTGGATACTAGACTAGTGCTACCTCACTAGTGTTATCTTATAGGATTGTAAGATACAGCTTTTGTCATATTGAAGGTCATACTAGTCTAGTGTTCTACTGAGTGGCAGAGGTGGCCCCAAGTGTTTTAGGATAATAGTCTACTGGTATTATACTGAGAGTATTTGTGTTATGTTCACATAACTGTTTTACTGATTTTCTCTTTTTAAATATTGTGTTCCTTTCCACCTGTGTATCAGGGTAATACTGGTTTTATTGAGTGAGTCTGTAGTGCTCCTTCTCTCTCTATTTTATGGGATGGTTTGAGGAACTCTGGTGCTAACTCTTCTGAAAAGTCTATAGAGTTCAGCAATGAATTCAGTTAATCCTGGGTTTTCTTTGTGGAGAATTTTTGTTTTGTTTTTATCACTTCCTCATTCACATTGACTGTTATAGATCTATGTACCTAGAGTTGTATTTTTTTATGTAAGGTAGGTCATATATGGTCTAGAAATTTATCCACTGCTTTTAGGTTTTCTACTTTGAAGTAATATGAGGTTTATAAGTATTCCTGAACTATTTTCAGGATTTTGTTGGAATCTATTATAGCCTCCCCCTTTTCAACTCTTATTTTGTTCTTCTCTTTCTTTGGTTAGTTTGAGAAGATATTTATTGGACTTATTAATTTTTTTAAACACCAATTTATTCCCTGATATTTATTATTTCTTTCTACTTCCTGCCTTTGTGTTAGCTTGTTCTTATTTTCTAAGATCTTGAGGCACATAATTATTTATTTGAGATCTCTAAATTTTTTAAAAAGTATTATTTTATGTGTATTTGTGCATGCATATGTACTTGGAAGTACTACTGGAGGCCAAAAGAGGACATCAGATCATCTAGAACTGGAGTTACAGGTAGTTGTAGGCTACCTACTGTGTGTGCTATGAATCAAACTCAGGTCCTCTACAAGAACATTGTGATGGTTTGAATGACAATGTCTCCCTACATGCTTAGCTATCTAAACACTTGGGGCCCAGTTGATGGTAGTGCTTGGGGAGGTTTTGAAACCTTTGCAACGTGGAGTCTTACTGAAGGAGATATGTCACTGGAGGGTGGGATTTAAGAGTTTTAAAGCCTTACCCTGCTCCCAGTTCTTCTCTCTCTCTGCTTCATTCTTGTGTTTGAAGATGTAGACTCCCAGCTTCCTGCTCCTGCAGCTGTGTCTTGGCTTTCTGTGACCTCTTCCCACCATGATGAACTCCTGCCCTTCTGGAACTGTAGCCAGAATACTCTTCTTCCTGTAAGTTGCCTTGGCCATGGTATCATATCATAGCAACAGACAAGTAACCAATAAAACCAGCAAATTCTCTTAACTGCTGAATGGGCCTCTCTAGGCAGTATCTCTGATTTTTTTTTTTTAATATAACCTTTAATAGTTATAAAAATTGCTCTTAAAACTACTCTTGTTTTATTGGAAAGGATCAGATAGGCTATAATTTCATTTTTATTTGTGTTCTAGTTTCATCACTGCATGGTGACAAACACCATGACTAAAGTCTATTTGGGCAGGGGTTTTGTTTGGCTCACACATTCAGAATACATAGCAGAAATTAATGAAATGAAGACCAGTAGAATAAATGAAGTGTTGGTTGCTGTGGGATGTTCTGTATGTCAAATGTGTTGTTCTGATTGGTTAAAATAAATAAAGTACTGATTGGCCAGTAGCCAGGCAGGAAGGATAAGGTAGGCGGGACAAGGAAGAGGAGAAGGCTGGGACAGGAAGGCTGAGGGGATACACTGTCAGCCGCCGCCATGAGAAGCAACATGTAAAGACACCGGTAAGCCACAAGCCATGTGGCAAAGTATAAACTAACAGAAATGGATTAATTTAAGATAGAAGAAGTAGATAACAAGAAGCCTGCCATGGCCATACAGTTTGTAAGTCATATAAGTCTCTATGTGCTTACTTGGTTGGGTCTGAGAGACTATGGTGGGTGAGAGAGATTTGTCCTGACTCTGGGCCAGGTAGGAAAACTCTAACTACAGTTGGTTCTTGAAAATAAGTTAGTTTGATAAACATCTACTCGCTGAAGGAAGCCAAAGCAAAACTCAAGGCAGGGACCTCAAAGCAGAAACTAAACCAGAGGCTATATACAGAGCAGTGGTTCTCAACCTGTGGGACACAACACCTTTGCGGATTGAGTAACCCTTTCACAGGGATCTAATAAGACCATCAGAAAACACAGATATTTACATTATGATTCATAACAATAGCAACATCATCATTATGAAGTAGCAATAAAAATAATTTTTTGGCAGGGGATCACCACAACATGAGGAACTGTATTAAAGAGAGGTTGAGTACCACTGCCATAGAGGAATGGTGGTTACTAGGTTACTATCCAAGGCTATCTCAGCTTGTTGTTTTAAAACCGCCCAGAACCACCTGTCTAGAGGTGGTCCTGCCCAAGTGGCCTAGGCTCCATCCACCACAGCAGTCATTCATTGAGAAAATTCCTCACAGACTTGCCTATAGGCCAATTTCATGGAAGCATTTACTCAATTGAGATTCCCTCTTCCAGATGACTGTAGCTTGTGTCATGCTGACAACAACAACAACAACAACACAAAATTACCCAGCACAACTTGTATATAGAGATTTTAAAATTCCCTCTCTGATTTCTTTAATAACTGTTATGCAATTATTTACTCCATTTGAATATTTCTTCTGGAATGGAGGTAGAAAGAGCATAAGACTCAGAACATAAAATTTCCAAGTTTCAGAAATCAGAACCTTAAAAGATTCACAAGCCCTGTCCTTGAGTTTACAAACTGCTCAGGAACAGACACTGTGCTACTGGCAGAGAGCTTCCATGAGTCACCGCCTATGCTTAGAGTCACCCATGTTCCTGCAACTAACTGCTCACTGATGCTTCTGTAAGGAACCTTAGCAAGTGCCACATTGTTAGAATATTTCTTTAGACTTTTGACTTTGCCGTATCTGGAAAAAATACACAACAATGGCACACTGATCATTCAAGAATATATTGTTCAATCTCTAACTATGTTATAGTTTCTTTCTTTTCTCTTTCTATTGTCTTCTAATTTTTCCCCACTATAATCTGATAAGGTCCAGGAAATTCTTTTGCTTCTTTTATATTAGTGAAGAGTAGCTTAGTGACCTAAAATGTAACTATTTTAGAGAAAGTGCCAAGATTTTTTTAGAAGAATGTATATGTTATATTCATTGGATGGAATATTCTGTAGCTATGTATAAAGTGTAGTTAATCCATGATATTAGTTAATCTAGTTTGTTAGTTTTTGTTCTGGATGATTCTATTGATGAGATTCACACAGTATTATTGTATCAAAACCTACCTGTCTTTTCATGTAATATAATATTTGCTTTATGAAGGGGAAGCCTCAATGTGAATTAGAAGCCTCAATGTTCAGTACACACACACACACACACACACACACACACACACACACACACACACACACACACACACACACACACACACATTATATGTTGGTAGATTGTTCCCTTATTTCTATATAGTGGTCTTTTCTAAGAAAGCTCTTCTCACTAATTTTGCTTTGAAGACTACTTTTTTTTCTTTCTGGAGCTGAGGACTGAACCCAGGGCCTTACACTTAGGCAAGCGCTCTACCACTGAGCTAACTCCCCAACCCTGAAGACTACTTTTAAGATATCACAATTTCTTGTTCAAAATGACGTTTTTAATCAGTTCTTTGAGAATTGCATCCAATGTAGTTTTATCACATTAATCTCCCCTCCCCCAGTTCCCCCCAGATCCACTCCCACATGCTCACTCAATGTCAGATCCTACTCTCTCTTTTTAGAGCCAGGAAAATCTATTTGTGTTGCTCGGCTCCTCTAGGGTGTTATCTATATTTGAAACTGTCCCATTGTGTCCAGAAAATCCTGTTTCCTTATTCTCTCCACTTCTTGTATCTCTTAGACAATCCCTGTGTCCTCTTCCTCTAGGATTTCTGTGCTTTGGAAGAAGGATTATGATATAGATGTCCAATTTAGGGCTCAGAATTCTTATAGCCTCTTATTTTCTGCACCTTGGCTAGTTGTGGATCCCTGTGTTAATCACCGGCTACTGAAAACAGTAGCTCTTTAGATGAGGGTTGAGAGATGCATTGATCTGTGGGTATAACAATAAATTCTTAGGTATTATTTTAATATTATGTGTGTTTAATAATAGGTTATTCCCTAACACCTATAGCATATCTAGTCATAGGTTCTTAGGCACCAATTTCCATAGTGACTGTACAAGTTCCCCTCTAGTAGCAATAGTAGCGTTCCACTTATTCCATATCCTTGCCGACATGAGCTGCCATGTTATTGATCTTAGCCATTCTGACAGGTGTAAGATGAAATCTCAAAGTAGTTTTTATTTGCATTTCCCTGATGGTTAAGGATATTGAACATCCCTTTAAGTGTTTCTCAGCCATTTGAGTTTCCTTTATTGAGAATTCTCCTTTTAAATCTGTACCTCATTATTAATTGGATTATTTGCTTTCTTGATATCTAGTTTTTTTGAGTTCTTCATATACTTTATATGTTAGTCCTCTATTGGTTGTATAGCTGGTAGAAATCATTTCCAATGCTGTAGGCTGCTGTGTTGACCAAATCATGGTGTCCTACAGAAGCTTCTCAGTTTGATCAGGTCCCATTTATTTATTGTGATCTAAGTCCCTGTGCTAATGGTGTTCTGTTCAGAGAGTCTTTTCCACCTGATTATTTTTGATAGAGTCAGAAATAAACACAAGAAAAAAGACAGCATCTTCAATAAATACTGTTGCTCAAACTAGATGTCTGCACATAGAAGACTGTACATAGATCCATACTTATCTCCCTTCACAAGACTCAACAACAAATGAAACAAAACTGCATCATAAAACCAGACACACTGAACCCGATCGAAGAGAAACAGCCTTGAATGGATTGGCATAGTCTGCATTTTTTAAGCAGAGTTAAGAGCATTTATATTCATGAGTGTTATTTAAAGGTCTTTACTAATTGATGTAATTTTTGGGTATTTTTTTGTGGTTGGTTGGGTTATTGCTTGTTCTTTTCTTTTTCTTCTATCCATTTTAGGTGTTTTCTGGCTTACTGTGCCTCACATGATAAGTTCTCCATTAGTTCTCGGTTCACATATTCCTTTCAAGAAGTATCTTGAGCTCTCATAATTGAGACTTGTTTTTCTTTTTCATGTTAAAGACTCTTTTGAGCATCCTCAAAAAGATACTAGCTTGGTTATGGTAGCTTGTGCTTTGAATGTTTTTATTCCTGTGTCAGCTTTAAAAGATGATTTTACTGGAGACAGCAATCCGAGTTGACAGTTATTTACCTTCAGGGATTCAAAAGTGTCGCTTCTTCTTTCCTGGCTTTCAGAGTTTCTGTTGAGAGTTCTGACGTTATTTTGATATGTTTGCATTTGCTAGTGAGTAGGCACTTTCCTCTAAGAGCTTTAAATATTCTTTGTTTCATAGTTTTGACATTTTGACGGTAAGGGTGGAGAGCTCTTTTCTGGTCATGTCTATTGGGGTTCCAAAAGACTCCTGCACTTGTATGTGCATTTCTTTTCCTGGATGAAGTGGTTGTTCAATAGATTTTCAATGCATTCATTTTCTAATCTCAGTTTTTCTTTACTATATGACTTCATAATTTTTGCCCCATTGATCACATCCCAAAGTTGTTGTAAGTGGTAGTCATGCCTGCCTTCCTTCCTCCCTTCCTCTCCCTTTCTCTCTTTCCTTTTCTCTCTCTTTCTTTATCTCTCTCTTTCCTTCCTTCCTCCTTTCTTTCCTTCCTTCCTTCTTTCTTTCTCCCTTCCTTCCTTCCTTCCTTCCTTCCTTCCTTCCTTCCTTCTTTCCTTCCTCCCTCCCTCCCTTCCTCCTTTCTGTCTGTCTGTCTGTCTCTCTTATTTTGCTAATGCCTGAGTATATTTCCTCAACTTTTCCCTCTATCTCTGATCTTTCTTCTGCTTGGTCTATCTAGTGGTGATTCTTTCTATGATGGTTTTGTTTGATTCATTGGATTTTCCATGCCAACATATAAATCTGTCTTTTTCTTTTTCAAAAATCTCAACTTCTTGCCTGTGATCTTGATCTCTCATTCACGTCACTGAATTTCTCATATATGTTGCTGACCTCCTAAATCTATTTTGCTGACTTTCTTTTCCCAGTCCTGAACTGATTTCCTTACTTCATTATTTTTCTTGTCTTCATTGAATTCAAAGTCATTAATTATTTTAGAATTCAGAAGTATTCATCTGGAAGTTTGCCCTTTCAAGATCTTTGAGTAATTGAAGAGGAAGAACTCTTTGGAGGGTAAGTGTTGTGTTGCCTTGTCACATTTCTGTGCTCTCATTTACACACCTGTTTGTTTGGCTATCTCTTCTCATTTTATTTGGAGGTCTTGAGTAGACTACTCTTTAGGGTTCTGTCCTTGATACCTCAGAGAGAGAAGAAACTGTCAGTCTATGCTTTCAACAAGGTAAAACTTGAAAGTTGTGGTATTTTAGTTTAGCTTTTGATCCTTTACTAGCATATATTAATTGTGAAAAGTAGGAGGTTTCACTAAGATATTTCCACACATGCATATAATGTACTTAGATCATATTCCCCTTCTGTCATCTTTCCCATCTTCCTCCTCACACATTCTTCAGAGACCTTTTAGGTTCATGTCCGTTTTTTTCCTGTCTATAGCTTCCACACATGAGAGAAAATTCATAAATGTATTTTACTTGAAGTGATTATGTTTTTTACATGGAAGATTTCTGAACAATTGCCAAGTTCTAATTGTAGAACACACATGCTTTTCTAGAGTCTTGCCAGCTCAGGTGCCCCCAAATGGCTGCAACTTTTCCAATAAAACTATCAGCTTTGTGTGAAGACAGAAATTAGAAATAAGTATGAGAACTGCATTAGGTAGGATTTTGCCTCATCCCTCCATTACAAAGTGATCTTTTGGATATATTTCTTTACTTCCTGTGTGTGAACATTTCTTTCAACTCTCTATGACTCCAGGGCAAGACAAATGGTGACCTGGATTTCCATGTTTGCCAGAACAGATATTCAAGTAAACAGCCTCTTTGGGGAACCCAGGAAGTCCACAGGAGCAGCAGTGCAGCATGGGAACTCTTGTGCACTCGGATTATGCATGCTGCAGAGTGAGACTAAGCCTAATGACTGACTAATCTCTGAGACCTCTGGAAAACACTTATTCAATTATCCAGTGGATAACTCCAGTCACAAGGCCTGAGTGCAGCAGCATTTCTGCATGTGTGTGACTGAATGTGTGTCAGTTTTCCACAGTTCAGCACTTGGGGACATTCTTTTGTAACTTTTACACAGGACAGTTATTGCAGAAGTATCAACAGGTCTTCCTGGTGCCACATAGCAGTTCTGTTTCTTGCCCAAATATTTTATATAATTGTGGATGATGTGTATAGGCTAATAAGGATCACAACTTTGAAAATCTCAAATACACCCTGGAAGGCCTCCAAATTGAAAGACCAACACAGAACATGCCCAAGATATGTTCTAGGTATTACATTTTGGTACCAGATCCTCTCATCTATGTTAACTTTACAGAGTACACAGCATAAAATGCTCAGTGGTTTTTTTTTTTTTTTTCCCTGCATGATCCCTTGTTCACTGCTCTCATGCCCTCAGAAGAACTTAGATTGGGCCAAAACCAAGTCAGATTTTGAGAACTGCATGTAGTAAATTCTGAGACTAAGAAAAGGCCATTTTGTTACATAGGATCTGAAAATTTCTGGAAAAATAAAACTAATTTCATTAGAACTAATTATGCATTTAGTAGAACTTTCAAGTCCCTCAGAATTTCCTTTCTCTTGTGGACACAATGAAAACAGGGAGGCATTTTAAAGTATGATGATAGTGCTACATTTTTTCTTAATATTCCAATGCATAAATTAGTTGCTTGATCATTAAAATATAGTCAATATCAAGAAGAATTTGCTACTAAAAGGTTATGTTCAAAGTACATTAATCTGTCTATGGGAATAGTTCCTTATTAGTACCCTGGGCAGAACTGAAAACAAAATGCTAAAATGTCTCATAAACGTTGAAGTCTGAGTCTGAATGGAGCCAGAGATGCTTTTGGCAACTGCAAAATTTTAACATCTCTAGTCTATAAAGTTGCCTTTTGCCCTGGAGCCAAGGCACATCCTGCTGCCTGCTCCTCTGAACTTTTTAGGTTAATTAAAAACTATCATTATTACTGTTGCAGTACCTGACATACTATAAAAATGAGCTTTAGAAATAGATTAATTAGAAGGCAGAGAGTTATTTCAGAAATATTAAATCAGAAGGAAATGTACTTTCTGACCCATCAGAGCAGTACTTGAATCAGTTCATATGGGACAAGCTATTGATGAGGTCCATCAGTTTCCAGCTTTCAAAAAACTTGAGGCCTGAGTCTCCTTGGGACCAGTTTCTTATTCTCTTACCTCAAGGACATCACTCATAGGGGCATCTCTGTGGGGAATCTGTGACTGTGCAACTATAGCATGTAATTTTGCCATTTCCAAAGCAGAAAAATAAAAAAAAGCAAGCCTTTAATTTGTCTGTCATTTCACCTCTTCCCCATTCATCAGAAGGTATGTACAACCTAGAATATGCTGAATTTTTGTTTTTAATTCCAAGAGTTTTTATTTGAAAATTTTAAGATTAATTTGTTATTATTATTGTGTGCACATGTACATGGTGTGTGTGTGTGTGTGTGTGTGTGTGTGTGTGTGTGTGTGTTTAGGTCAGAGGACAACTTTATTATAGGATTGTCACTGGCCAAATTGATTGTTATTTTGAGGCTTCTTTAATGTTCCTAGCCCCTGAGAGCTGGTTTTCATTGATTGGTGGAGGAAGAGTCTAATTCCCAAATCAAATTTTGACTAAATGATTTCTGTTTCTATTGATGTAAGGCTTGCACTGGTGCCCTTGGTCACACAGTTAAACTGATGTGATCTTACATAGTTACATGTCAAAATTTTGCTTTTAATGCTTCATGATATAAAGGAGAATATATTATTACACATGTTTGATTTTTACATACAGAGTCCCAACATAATGGAATTATTTTGATAAAGTCGATTCAGTGTGCATGGCAGGTCATGCAGTTTAAGATCAAATGTTTCTATTTGTGAGCTCTTTTTACCTCTTATGATAAAAGCAAACTGTGCTCTTCATGGTGCCCCCATTATGAATTAATATACATATTCCTGTCAAAGTGTTTACCACACTAAGTTGCTGTAATTTGTTTGTGTGTTTTGTGCTCTCATGGAATTATGAACTCCTAATAGACAGTATATTATTTTTCTTAACAATCCCAGAGTATAGCACCCAGAGATTAATAATGAGAACATTATGAATGAAAACAAAATAACTAGCTCACTGTGAACTCTGGTCAAAGAGTTTTAGGTGCTTAAAGGCTAGGAGAACTTTAAAATTATCAAGGTGCTATGGTGTGAATACCTTCTCTGTGGAAATTTCTATGCCATTACAACAGTGGCCAGAGGTGAGACCTTGAAATGGTGACCTTCAGTCATGAAGGTTTTTTTTTTTTTTTTTTTCCAAGACAGGGTTTCTCTGTAGCTTTGGAGCCTGTCCTGGACTAGCCCTATAGACCAGGCTGGTCTTGAACTCACAGAGATCCACCTGCCTCTGCCTCCTGAGTGCTGGGGCTGTGATTACAGGTGTGGGCCATCACCGCCTGGCAGGTTTTTTTTTTTTTTTTTTTTTTTAAAGAATAGATTAAAGACCTTAACAAACAAGGTATACTCCTTACAGGAACATGAGTTTACTGGACTCTGAAGTCTGTTATGTGTGTGCTTCCTTGTCCTGTTTCCATATGAGACTGCAGAGAGATGTCACCAGCTTCCAGAATTGAGCAAAGTTTGTTTCAGTTGTTTATGGTTTACCCGATTGGCTGTTTTGTTATAACAGGAGAAAAAGGATCAAAACATCAGGCACTGAGCTTAAGAGCAATGCATATTGATGGAGCAGTATTTTACTTATGTAAATTTACATGCATTGGAAAAATATTATGTCTTTACTTATTTCTTTCTTCTTGACTTTCTATTTGAAGTTCTGAAGTTCTTATATCATATTTTGGTGTTTATATTAGATTTAAAACTTTGGATGACTCTGATATGCAAATTAACACTTAAATATACTGTCATCACTATATATACATAAAAGATGATACAGAGTTTGGATCTTGAGATTTGATAGATTATACTGCTAATATCAAGTATATGAAAAGCTGACTGCTAAGCTCTGCTTTTATATACTTTGTTCAAAATCACTTCCTTAAGATCCTGAAGGGATGAAGTTCAAAACATTGAACATTGCTATAATACTTTGCCATGATTTTAAAAATGTATAATCTACATTTTAAAAGAGAAGAAAACGGGTTTTCTTTTTCCATGTTACCCTGATATTTGCTTTTAAGTAAATGATTTTCAAGAGAATTATGAAATAGAAGAGTGTTGACTACTTATTGTAAGTGTGGAGTAGGCTGAATCCTTACATTTTTTAACATTTATTTTATTTTTTGAAGATTTTATACATGACTACTGTATTTAAATTATCTCCATGCATACTCTCCACCTGTTTCACCCCACTCCCTCTCAGGCTGATCTCTTCTTCATTATTACTGTTATGCACACATTACAGGCACAGCTATCATTATTACAAGAGCACATTTTTCCTTTTTGCTAATATTTTCAGTTTAGTCATTTTGCCATCAGTTGGGATTATATTAATTGAACCATATATTTATATTGGAGATTGTAGAATGAAAACAAGTGCAGATACCTGAAAGAAATGGGTAATCAACAAGAGGAATCTGGATGTTCCAAGTGCTTCCAAGGGAAGATTTAAGGAGAATAGACCCCGACTACTGAGAAAAGTTACCTGCTGCTGCTGACTTGTAACCTCTGGTTTGAGTTTTGCTGATACTACAATGACTTTACTGTGGTTGAACCCTGTAACCCCTTATGATGGATTGTTTTTCGGATTCCCATGGGAACAGAGGATTCTGTCCCTCTGTCCTTCCTGCATTCAGGTTTGGCTGTTAAGGTCACAGACTGTACAGAATAGTTTTCATTGGCTCAGATAAAGTTATACTATTTCTGAGCCAATCCTATGACCAGGGAAATGAGCTGTTTCAATTTCAAATCTGAGTTATGCATCCCATTCTTAAACTCAGTGATGGGCTAACTTCTACAAGAAGCACAGGGTCCAGAGAACAACTGTGTGTGATCACACCTAGAAAGATCAGAATTCCAACCTTATCTTGATGACCTGATAGGGCTGCAGAAAATGCAATAAATTTCTTTTATGAAGAGATTATAATCACTGTTAAAATAAGAGACAAATTATGGAAATAAAGAAAATACACTTTAGCTTAAAAGTACTGACCAGGAAGCTTCAACATAGACATGCTTTGAATTGGAAATGAGACTTTTCTGTGTATGTTGGTGCTTTCTTAAATTTATTTGTTCTACCTTGGAAATAAGTATAGCACAAACTTCTATAGTGGACAAGTTTAAGAGTCCAGAGAAGGAAGGCAACTTAGAAATAATGGTTTTCAATATTATTAATAATGCTGTCTGTGTGCTAGACACTCTAATAAGGATAGCATTTATATCTATCTGTCTATCATCTATCTATCTATCTATCTATCTATCTATCTATCTATCTATCTATCTGTCTATCATCTATCTATAGTACATATATTCATCTATGTATTTATCTATGTATCTATGAATCGATCTATGTATCTATTACCTATGTATGTATGTATGTATGTATGTATGTATCTTCCATATATTTATCTATCATCTATCTATCTATCTATCTATCTATCTATCTATCTACCTATCATCTATCTATCTATATGGGATTTATTAGAGGGGCGTACAGGCTATGGGCCAGCTAGTCCAACAGTGCCTGTCTATAGAGGGAAAGCCCAAGAATCCAGTAGCTATTCAGTCTGATGTCTCAGATTATCTTCAGTATAGATCAGAATCTCAAAGAAGTAAGATTTACCAGTGAGGAAATAGACTTGCCAGCAAGAGTGAGAGTAAGCAGACAAAGGAAGCTGGCTTCCTTTGTCTGTGTCCTTTATATAGGGTCTTCCAACCTCAAAAGATGAAGATGTAGATGAGATATCTCTTCCCACTTCAAATGAGATTCAATCCAGAAAAACCCCACACAGGTATATGAAGCCACTTGGGTTTTAGTTAATTTCGATATAGTCAAGTTGACAACAAAGAGCAGCCATCACAGTATCCCTCCATATTAGGGTAGCAGATGAGAGAGTATGTCAGAGGAGTTGTAGGAGTGATAACTAACTGTAATGATATTTGAAACAGCTGTACAGACACCTACTATTCTATGAGCTGTGTGTATACATCTATATATTTCTCCAATATATTTATATTAAAAGTTTACTTGGAATTACCCTACACAGTGGGTAATGCTCCTTCCAGAAGTCACAGGTCACCAAGTAAACAGCCCAGGTGTGTTATACTTCTCCTCAAGCTGTTAGGGTGTTATAGGGGCTGTTGCTACTGCTCTTGGTTACCCACCAGAATTTGATGGTGATACCCTATTGTGGAAGACACCACATACTAGTTACAGGGCATGGAGAAATTAAGTTTATATTGCACAGGAAGCTTCCTCCCTGTTGACTAGCTCTTATAGTGCTAAGAAGTGCTCTGTAGAGTGCTGGGGGTGGTGGTGCAGGGGAATAACAACAGTCTTACCCAGTTGTGGACCCCATGAGCTATAATAATGACTACTGTGACAAGCTAAGTCCATGGGTGCAATAATGTCACAAAATTAATGAGGTTAACAGATAGATTTATGACTGGATTTAAGGCCTATTTCAGAGTTTAGTATGCCCTGCCCCTGGATGTACTTCATAGTAATTTGGTGGCTGATCAATTTTTTAGGTGGTACTGTGCTGATGTTTTGATATTGTATTTTGATTATTAGTGAAGGTAGTGATTTTTATCATTATTTAAGTGAAACTTATCCTTTGGTGTATTGTTTTATATTTTTTTCTCCATTCTTTTGTGGATTTCTGAAGTTTTGTAAATGTTTTATTTATACATTCTTTTATTAAACACATGTTCATAGTCACCTTATTTTTATCCCATTACTTTCACATGTATAACTCAGTTTCTCACTGTCACTGATGCTTTAAACTAGGTGTCTTAATTATAACCATCAACTTTACACAACCTAGAGTCATCCAAGAAGAGAGTGTCAAAAGGGCATTGTTTAGATCAGCTTGGTCTGTGGTCCTGTCTGTCAGGAACTTTCTTGATTCCCTTAATTAATATGGGAAGAAGCAGCCTTAACATGAGAAGCACTTTGTTTGGGGCCCTGGACTGTGCAGGAACACAGACAACTAGTTGAGTACCGAGGAGGCACATGTTCATTTTATCTCTGCTCTTGATTGTGGGTAGGACATGACTGGCTGTCCAGCCTCTGCTGCTGTGACTTCCTTGCAGCTATGGACTGCAATCTAGAACTATGGGCTAAAATAACCCCTTTTCCTCCTATGCTGCTTTTTTGGTCAAGGTATTTTATCACAGCTAAAGCCACACTGAAAACTCTAGGCTTTAAAAATTAACCTTGAGGGGCTGGAGAGACAGCTTAGTGGTTGAAAAGACAGAAGTTCAGTTCCAAGCACATATATCAGGCAGCCTGCAACCACCTACAACTCCAGCTCCAGTTGGTCTGATATTCTCTTGGCATCTCTGCTGGTATGTGCATATAAGCACACCTATGTACACATTTTTAAATTTCATTTTTTAAGATTATAGCATAATTACATCATTTCCACTTCCCTTTTCTCCTTGCAAACCTTTCCTTATACTTCTCCTAAATCTTTTTCAAATTCATGGCCTCTTTTTCATTAGTTATTGTAATACACAGACAGACACACAAATAGTCTCCATGTTTTATATTTGTGCTTTTAATTTTAAGAGAGGAAAATAACATGAACTTGGATGAGTAGGACATGGAAGGGGTTGGTGTTAGGATCCTGCCCTCACTTCTGCACATGGGCAGCTTGGGGGTCTAGCGTCTTACATCATCAGGGGGTGTTGGCAACTATGTACACACAGTGTGGTTACCCAATCCCTGCCTTCAAAGCTGGATGCAGACCCCTACACTACCTCTTTCTCTGCTCTCTGCACTGCTCCCTCTCCACTCCCGCCATCTTTCCCCCTCTCCAGGCCTGGCTCTCCTCTCTGCTATGCCCTCCTTCCTCCCAATAAAGCTCTCTATAACTCTAGTAGTCATGGATGTGGCTTGTAACTTTTCTCCTGGTAACCGGTACCACCACCTGTGCCGATTATCATCCTTCAGTTGGGGGGAAGAAAAGAATATAATCTAAATATATTATATGAGAAATTAAATAAAATCAGATTGCCGACCATTTTAATCCTACACTCTTGTCCTTTGAGTCCTCAAATTATTGAAATCACGTATTGTATCCAATCCCAATGTTTTAAAAACAATAGACGATCCATTTAAAATAGAGAAAAGAATGGAAGTCAAATATTCTGGTGTAGATGATCCCTAGGCCTTGCATTTGAATTGATAAAAGTTAGTATCCTCCTTCATCTGAGAGTCTTCTTATGTGATAAATAATGAGTGCAAAAGTAAATGCCATTTCTTTCTTTTCCTCTCACTGCCACCCATCAAAGATGCTCTGAGATTCCGACACTAGGGCATATATTCCCCCGCCAGCCTTTCAGAACTCCAAAAAGCACCACATCTAATCGGAGGACGTTCAGAACGGAATTTGTCTGCTACTGCAACTGGTACAGCAAATTAATTTTTCTGAGGTGATTGGCCCCTCACCTGAATTTCCCCTCAACTGCCTCTATCAAATGGAGTTAGAGTGTTTTCCATTGCTGTGAGGTTAATAGCATTTTCAGATTCTAATCTAGGCTCTGGAAAATTGTCATTTAAAGAAATTAATCAATAATACTCATTTTTCCACCAGTATGTCAAACCCAGCAGAGTCCACCACACCAGGCATTTCTGTCACTAACTGTACTGTCAGTGCACATTCCTACATGACAAAAGCCAACAAATTCACTGTCCTTGCAGGAATGCCATTTGTTCTTGATTTTAATTCACTCATGTGTTAAACTCAGCCTAAAAGACTCAATGGGTAAAGGTATTAAATTACCCTGGAGCAAATATTTTCAGGAAAAGTCTTAAATAGCTATTCATGTCTGTAGCCTGACTCTTATCTTTCAAGACACTGGACAAATGCTTTCTGGAAACAAGTTTATTTGCACAGTCATGGGATAAATCAGCAATTAACGTACTTGCTTCTAAAGTGCTCTGTAGGCTACATGAAAGCAGATCTATGTCAGTAAGGATTAGGAGGGGTGGCTTTGAGTATTAAATTAGATAATCATAAAATACAATGAAATGCCAGAAACATGATAAATAGGAGACACTAACAGTAGTAGGCTTTATTAATTATTACTTTCATTACATGAAAGAACAATTATAAATTATAGTTATGATTCTGAATAGGACAATATTCAGCACACATTTTTCTGCCATTAGTCCCACAATTCTGTAATGAAAATATAAATTCATTTTGCAAAGAGAACCAAACTGTCAAGAAATAAAAATCTTTTAACACAGAAGTGAATGTTCAATAAAATCATGGAAGGGATTGTTTATTAAGCTTGTTATGAAATAACATGTGTAGTCCAAGGCAACTGAGCCCCCACTATAGATCAGACATGATACTAAAGATCTTATTTGTTCCATAAGGCTAAAAGGATAGCCTGTAATTCCTGTCTCTAAGGGACTATAACGAAGTAAGTACCACACTTGGTAAAGGGAAAGGGTCATTGAGAGAAGAAAGTGGCTACTACTGGCTCGTCAGGAAAGGCTGCTGGGAGGAATGCACGAATTGGTTTCGGAGCGATTATAAAAGTTAGCAAGTCTGTTCATGACAGAAGGCAAAGCTCTGTGTTAGCTTGGAAGCTGAGTGAGAACGGGACTTTAGCAAACTTCAGTATGGCTGCAGTGTTGAGAGGAAGGGGAACGCAGCAGGAGCATGGAGTAGAGGCTGACTTTAAAGGTGGCTGCAACTGTCGCTTTTGGGTTTTCTTTCAACGTTAGTGTAAAACCACTGAAGGCTTTGAAGCATGAGATAGAAATGACTGATCATTAAATTTCTTAATGAACATTCCAATTCCACAGTGTACATAAAGAATTCTAGAGTAGTAAGCATGGTGCCAGGAGTTTATAGCTTTGTTATTTACTGTCACAGGAATTTATAAAGTAAAATGTGATGAAAACCCTATTCATCAAGGGATCCCTGGTTAGTAGTTTGGGTCAATGGTAGTAGTTTTCATATTTTTTTATTTAATTTTTTTGAGATTATAATATAATTGTATTTCTCTCTTCCCTCTTCTCCCTCCAAATCTTTCCACATATAATCCATCCCCTTGCTCTCTTTCAAACTCATAGACACTAAGCTCTCTTTGGTAAGGGTATTATTGTCTTTTTCCAAGAGATCCTATCAATATAGCGTGTCTAAAGATAAAATACACTACTGTGCAAAAACAATTCCATGTTCACACATATAATGTGTAATGCATTATAAATTTTTGGGTAAAGAAAATGTTATGGAACACTTGATCAGCTTGATAATCTGGTTTGTGGTTTAGGATGATCTATAGAAGAGGACTGTTTTAAAGGTGGAGAGTCAGTGTAGTTCAGTCTGGACTACTTCTGGCTCAGTTATGGTTTCCTGATGATTTCCAGCTTAGGACCACACAGAAGATTGTCTGGGTATATTGGGTTTAGGCCACACCTGGGGCTAGTCATGCCCCCTCCTCACAGTCTTGTCTACTTCGATATCTTGGAAACTTTTCCCAGTTCTGGAGAGGGTTGGATTTCTCTTTTACTGAAATGCCATTTCATGTCACATTGTTGTTGGTGTTATACTGACGGCAGATGCATTTAAAAGGTAATTTAAATGCTTTATTTGTTTTTTAACCACTTCTAACACAAATTGTGTGCTGTATATCCTAATCACAAATATGACACTTTAAATAATATAAAATAGACCTGTTTACATATAAGTATCTAAGGATATAGGTGAATTAATTCTAAATGATGAGGAATTGAATGAATCTAAAAGTTGAAAGAATAAAGAGCTTTTTCCAGTTAGTAAAACTTCAGTAGGCAAATATTAGCTCTGTTACTAAAATAATTTTGAGTTTCAATGAAAATATATAATTAGATTTAATGATGAATTTAATATTTTTCGTTATCATTTTTCTTTTTTATTACATTTAGATATTTCTAACTTTTAAGGACTCACTCAGCCTTTCCTTTCTCATAGAGTTTCCTCACTGCATTCTGGAGGTTCTCCTTCCTCTAATCTGCATACAGCATTATACTGATGTTTATGAACATTATCTATGGTGATGACCTCTGACACTGGAAGCTTTGTATTATACATCTTTTCCACAGCTATCCAAATTACTCTGCGCCAGAAGTGCTATAAAGATGATGGGACTTAATGCATACAGCAACTATTTCTGCCTTTGTTTGCAAATTAGGTCCAGTGTCTTCTGAGGTATCAAAATGTCTGGAGTAATGCCTTGTACTTGGATTTCTTTTTTTCTCCATTCCTTTCCCTTCTTTCCTTTAGTCTTTGTAAAGTGCACTTATTACCAGCTAAAACTCCATGTCCATGTAAAAATCCCTCTCTCTGTCTCTGTCTCTGTCTCTCTGTCTCTCTGTCTCTCTGTCTCTCTCTCTCACACACACACACAGAAGCACACAACAGAGACAGAGAGGGCAAGTGTATACATGGAATTGGGCTGGTTCCTGTAGGGGTTGTTAGTACAGGACAGTAAAATAATATAGTAACATGATCATGGACTGGGTATGCAGAGGTGCATTGGAAATGTTTTCTTTTAAGCTGATGATATATAATTGTTTTTATATTTTGCTTTATGTAATTGTATACAGCTTCAGCTTTACAGAATGGTTAGTAAGTGCTGTGGACTCTTCCTATCACATAATACCTTGTATTAGATTTTGTTTCTGTTGTTTGATAGTTTCGAGGCAGGGTCTTACTACATAGCCCAAGGCTGGCCTGGAACTAAATATTCAGATCAGGTTGATCTCAAACTTGCAATCATCTTCCTGCCCCTGCCCTTTGAGTGTTGTGATATTCTGGCATAGTAAATGTTTCAAATGAGAATTAAAAATGTGGCAGATCTGGTGGAAATATAGGGATTTAAAACAATGTAAAATTGTGTTTATTTACTTCTATGTGTACATGGGGCGGGGGTGCAGCGGGGCAGGCACTTGCCATGGTGTGAGTATCAAGACTCTAGGACAAAGTGTAGGAGTTCGTTCTCTCTCTTCACTGTGTAAGTCCAAATGATCAAAGTGAGGTCAGCCTTGGAGGCAAGTACCTTTACCCACTGAGCCATCTTGCTGGCTGGCCTCTGTAGGGGCATTCTTTTAAAACTAGCAATTGCATTTTGGAAACAAACGTTAATACTATATTATGTTGAAATACTCTTGTCAACAATCTCCCTAAACATTTTGTTTATAAATACTCAAATTACAATTTGTACATTATGTAAAATATTCAACATACAAAAATTATCTGTCGGCATCTGTATGAAGACCTTTAGGAAGACATTTCATAAATAGCTTTAAATGTATTGAATTTTCTTTTGTTACTTGTTCCAACTAAAAGCATGTTAACAATTGAAGCTACACACATTTCTTGCTTCTTTGTTCTTCTTCATTTAGAATATAATTATGGAAATTGAAGGGCTAATGTAATATGCAAATATTTGCACAATGGTAAGAAAGATATGAAAACAACAGAACAGAAGAAGGAAAACTGGGCCCAGTGTTAAGTAACATCTGCAGGGATTTGAAAATATATAGAATTTTGGAGAGGAAAGCCCAGGAAGGGAGTGTGAAGTTAGAAGCATTCGTACAAGGAAAAATTTAAGGCAATGGCTTAGCGATGCGAATGGACATGAGGGAGGGAACTGGGATGGGTTAGGACTTGTTGGTAGGACTGATGGGCTCTACAATGGAAGGGAAGGATATCATTCGGAGGAAAGTAGAGATCAGAAAACGAAGAACCTTCCCTTCCAAGGAATCTGGTCTTATTTCTTAATGATATAAAATATTATGGTTTCAGGGCTGATATAATCAGATTTTGGGAAGAGAAAGTAGGCAAGTAGGAGTCTAGGAATTGTCTGAGGGTGGGAACGTTGTGCTTTGGTTCAGGGGAAGCACAATGTTGAAAGGAGAGCATTGCCAGAGAGAGATGAAATAAATCTGGGGGGGGGAGAGAGAGAGAGAGAGAGAGAGAGAGAGAGAGAGAGAGAGAGAGAGAAGAAGAAGAAGAAGAAGAAGAAGAAGAAGAAGAAGAAGAAGAAGAAGAAGAAGGAGAGGAGGAGGAGGAGGAGGAGGAGGAGAGGAGACTGGAGCAGGAGAACATAGTCAAGTGTCCCGAGAACTCACCATCAGCTTATATGCAATGCTGGGCAAGTGATATTTTATTGTAGAAAATAGAAGACATTAAATCTAGATCTCATTCTACGCTCATGTATTTATTGAAAATTGTGTACCATGTAAGTGGAACACACACACACACACACACACACACCACACGCACACACACACGCACACCACACGCACACCCAAGGATGAATAGTTCATTCCCCAAAAGAAAACTGTCAGTAAGAAAAAAAGATTGCTGTTTGCTTAACTCAAAAATCCCAAGTGTTAGTTGAAACAGCTCTATTTGCCTAATGTCTCCTAACAAGTCTTAGTCTACCTAATGTATTAAATTTCAGGTCACGCTAGTTTGCTGAGATTGATGTTGCCACGCTCACTTCCGGCTGTTTTTTGTAATCGTTTAAAAGTGTTAAATATCTTCATCCATTTAAGAAGTGTCTGGTTGCCTAGTGCCACAAAGTAGCTTTTTTTTGGAGTGGGAGCTAGAGATGCTGTTTCAGAAAGGAACAGGGGAACTCCTTAGACCATAAGTGTGTTTCCTGCTTTTGACGCCTTGTTAACTAAAAGGAGAGTTGAGGTAAGTGAGATAAAAGCACTAGAGGAAGGAAGAGAGAGGCGTGGGTCACAACCTCCTCTAATTTCCGGCCTGATTTTTAAGCTGGGAGAATTCAGGGCGATGGCTGACTCAACTTCAGGAAAAACGCAAGATTTGACGGTAAATTGTTGGATGAAGTGTGGGGCATTTTATTTGGGGTCTGTAAGAAGAGTGAAACGCTGACTGGCAGGCTACAAATAATACAAAATAAATGTCAATGGATTCTAATGTTTTAAAATTTTTAATATGTACTTGATATTTGTTCAATAATAATTGTTACACTTCGAAGTAATTTTCAGATAAAAAATCTGTTCTGACTAAAATACTGATAACTAGAGTTTTAAGTCCACGAGAAAGTGAAGGCTGAGCACAGTACTTTTTCAAAGACTAGTGGGTTCGGCACAGTGTACTTGGCACAGTCTGATTAAGCCGCAGTGCCTAACACGACTGCCACCTGGTGGCAATTTACCAGTAGTGCATGTTAATTAAAAAGCAATGAACAGGTGGTCCTCCCTCTGGGATGGATCATATAGTTTGACTACTCGTAGAGTGATCTAACTGTATTAAATTGCACCTTCAATATTATTAAATTTACTTGAGGAATAATACTATAAAATATCTATGAATTTTATATGAAAATGTGGTTGAAGATTCTGTTCCTGATATTCATGATACAAAGCAGCCTAATTGATGCTATTATCTTAAAAAAATAATGCTTGGAAATAAAAACAACAAAAAAGATCACTTACAGCAAGAAAACATGATTTATGGCTATATTTAAGCCTCATTAAGTACCAAGTAAATGCATGTTAAGATACATTTTTTTCTCTATCAAAATTAAACAAACAAAACAAAACAAAAACATTGCTGTTGTTAAGTTTTAAAGAGAGTGTATCTTCAAAAATTGTCCGTGGGAAATTAAATTGAAACTGATATTTTGTCTATGTTTGTTTGTTTTTTTATTTGTAAAATGTTAAGCTTACAGAAACTTGCAAGATATATTAGTATAAGGGACAATTTTTACAGCCCTTCCATTCATCATTGTTCACATTCTGGGTCATTTGCTTTATCTTCTAGGACCATTTGAGGCTCAGGTATATCAATTGCTATCCTTAACTGAAAACTTCAGTGTATACTTCCTAAAAATAGGGATATTTTATTACGAGGCTAGAGTATAGTTATTGATTTGGTGAATTAACATTGATGCAATAATTTCTAATTGGCCATCATTTAGTAATTATGTAAAAAGACCAAATACCTTTTGTATTGATTTTTTTTAACCTTCAGTTCAGGATCCATGCTAAGATCAGTATTTACATTTCGGTTTAATTCTTTAGCTCTTTTAAATCTGGAGCCTTCTCAAAGTTCTTGGTTATCATTTATAACTCTGACATCTTTGAAGAATTCCATGCTTTGTGCCTGTGTAATATCCCTCATTGTTAGAGTGTATTGTAGCTTTTTGACTGAAACTAATTTGATGCCATGCTTGGAGACAAGTGATATCCATTTCCTCCTTCACAGGCAAGGTTAATTTTGTTTACTTCATTTAGGGTGGTATGATTTCTTCACTGAGTAACTCTTTTCCCTGTAGAAAACCATAGAAAGCTCTCTGATCTTTATAACAATTCTCCTTAGATGTAGCACCTACTAATAATTCTTGTTATTTCAATATTTGTTGTGATGAGGCCATAGTCCCTTGACAATTGCCCTTCAACATTCTACTGTAAGCAAGAACACTCCAATCTCCTCCATTTCTGTTTATTCATTAGCTCACCTTTTCTTCATTGTTCTTATTGCTCTAGTAGAATTCTCTTCAAAATACATATTTTTATGTTAAAGATAAAAGAAAATAAAAAGTGCTTATATGCTACATTTTGTGTTTTATAAAATCTGCTAATGCTTTTGGCAATCATTTCGTATTAGTTTACTGTTTCTCCTCAGTCTCTTGCATGGCCACGTGACATCCCAATGGTTATTTCTAATAGAGAAGCACATAAAGTTCTTTAAAATGATTACAGTCATTGACCAAGTAATCTTAGCTTTGGAGGTTTCTCTTAAAGAGAAAATCTCAGAGAGACAGATCAGGATTTATGTACCAAGATTTTCAATAAAGTTTTTTGGAAGTGTGAAAATTTAGATTCAATTTTCTTGGTTTCCATTTCAGCATTATACCCATATAATGAAGTGCTATGTAATCATTATAAATGCTTATATTAAGTTAAACAGATTTCCAAATGATCTGTGCACGGTGTGGTCATGCATCTATGCCAGCACGCCTTAGGAGGCAGAAGGATCACAGCCTCAAGAGCATCCTAGGTGACATAGAGAGTCCAGATGTATATCTCACTGATGCGAAGTCCAGAAAGTATATCTCACTGATGTGAAGTTCACAGAAGTAATTGCAAGAAAATATGCTCAAGTGACAACAATGGCTATTTCCAAGGTCTGAGTGCTAGTGATTTTTTTCCCCTCCTATTTTTGTGTTTTCCAACATTTGTATTTGTTTCGGAGAAAATTGAAATCAATTATTAGATGAATTTTCCCCCTTAGACAGACACTAGGATCTTTCACTGTGGATCATTACATTTCTTTTACATTGCTTTTCTACTATTTACTTATTTTTGTTTGTGTATAGGAGTGTTCTGCCTGCATGTATGTATGTGTACATTTACATGCTTGATGCACATGGAGGCCGGGAGAGGTGTCAGAGCCCCTGGAACTGGAGTTACAGGTGGTTGTGAGCTGCCGTGTGGGTGCTGGGAACCCAAGCCCAGATCCTCTGGAAGAGCAGCCTGTACAGTTAACCACTGAGTCTCCAGCCCTGCTTCTCTTCTTCTACCTGATTTCAGTTACCAAGACTGATTTTCAAAATTTATAAAACAGAACTTCCCAGTTACCCATAAATTCTTTTTATCCTTTTTCTTGATTTAAAAAAATGAGTTTTAATGGGCTACCAAGTGAGTTCCAGGAAAGGCGCAAAGCTACCCAGAGAAACCCTGTCTCGGAAAAACGGAAAAAAAAAAAAAAAAGAGTTTTAAATTCTTATTGTATGTTTTGCTGAAAATAATTTAAAAATTAATTTTATATTATATTATTTTATTATTTTCCCCTGCATTACATCTTGACCACAGTTTCCCCTTCTTTCACTCCTGCTAAACTCCCTCACACCTCCTCTCTCCCCCAGATCCACTCCTCTTTTGTTTCCCTTAAAAAAAAAAAAAAGAAAGAGTAGGCTTCCTAGGCTTATCAACCAAACAGGGCATACCAGGTTACAGTAAGAATAGACACAAACCCCATATTATTGTGGGATGAGGCAACCCAGCAGGAGGGAAAGGGTCCCAAGCACAGGCAAAAGAGTCAAAGACACCCCACACATGCATTGTTAGGAGTGCCACAGGAACACCAAGCTACACAACCATAATGCATA
Source organism: Onychomys torridus (assembly GCF_903995425.1). Taxonomy (NCBI): domain Eukaryota; kingdom Metazoa; phylum Chordata; class Mammalia; order Rodentia; family Cricetidae; genus Onychomys; species Onychomys torridus. Next base: position 46,640,161 of record NC_050444.1, on the reverse strand, counting down.
TGTAAAGGGCCTAGCTCAGACCCATACAGGGTCCAAGGTTGTCAGTTCAGTCTCTGTGAGCCCCTAAAGACCCAGGTTAGTTGATTCTGTGAGTTTTCTTTTGGTGTCCTCAACTCCTCTGGCTTCTACAATCCTACCTCCCCCTCTTCTGCAGGATTCCCTGAGCTAGGCCAAATGTTTGGCTGTGGGTCTCTGCAACTCTTTCCATCAGTTGCTGGATGAAGCCTCTCTGATGACAATTGGGCTAAGCACCAAGCTATGAGTATAGCAGAATGTCATTAGGAATCACTTAAATGACTTTTATTTTGCCTGTTGTGTTTGGTTCTGTCCTGGATCTCTGGGCTGTCCAGCTTCTGGTTCCTGGCCATAAAACAGTGTCAGATATGGGCTCCCTCTGTGATCCAGTCATCAAGTTGAACCAGTCAGTGGTTGACCAGTCTTAGAAGTTCTGAACCACCATTACTCCAACTCATCTTGCATTTGGACAGATCATAGGTTGAAGGTTTTGTGGTTGGATTGATGTTCCAGTTCCACTGTTGGGGCCTTGCCTGATTATAGAAGATGGCTGGTTCAGGATCTGTATCTGATACTACTAGGAGTCTCCCCCCTTACTAGGAGTCTTACCTGGGGTCACTCATAGATTCCATGGAGTTTCCATTGCACTAGGTTTCTACACCCCCCTAAAGCCTCAATTCCAGCCATCTCTCCCAGTAATCTCTACCTCCACCCCCTACACCTACCTGATCCTTTCTGTTCCCATTTCTACCTGCCCCCAGTCTACCCAAAAAATCTATTCTATTTCCTTTTCCAATGGAGATCCATGTGTCCTACCTTGAGCCCTCCTTGTTTCTTAGCCTTTCTGGGTCTGTGGATTGTAGCTAATGTCCACTTATAATTTTGGTTGTGAGCCTAGCCTTTAACGGCTGAGCCATCTCTCCAGCCCTAATGTCCACTTACAACTGAGTGCATGCCATGTTTATCTTTCTAGGTATGGGTTACCTCACTCAGGATGATTTTTTTCTAATTCTATCTATTTGCCTGAAAATTTCATAAAGACATCATTTTTTTTTTAAAATTTTTATTTTCACCTTTTATATTTTTTCTAAAACTTGGTTTAGAAATTTGGTCAAATAACATATTTCTTTTTTTTTTTTAAATTAGCACTGTTACAAAGCTTAGGTGATCCTCCATACAAAGCAATATTTGCTAAGTATGATGTCATTGTTTTTAACAGCTGAGTAATACTCTGTTTTGTAAATGTGCCGCATTTTCTTTATCTATTCTTTGGTTGGTGGACATTTAGACTGTTTCCATTTTCTGGATATTATGAATAAAGCTGCTATGAACATAGTTGAGCAAGTGTCCTTATGGTAGGATGGAGCATCCTTTGGGTATATGCCCAAGAGTGGTACAGCTAGATCTTGAGGTAGATCAATTCACAATTTTCTGAAGAAATTTTCTGATTTCCATAGTGGTTAAACTAGTTTGCACTCCAACTAGTAATGCAGGAGTGTTCCTTTGTTCCATATCCTCTTCAGCATGACCTGTAACTTGTGTTGTTGATCTTAGCCATCCTGACAGGTGTAAGATGGAATCTCAAAGTAGTTTCAATTTGCATTTCCCTGATGGATAAGGATGCTGAAAATTTCTTTAAGTTTTGGGTTTCTGCTATTGCAAATTCTCTGTTTAGATCTGTACCACATTTTTAATTGGATTATTTAGTTTGTGATGCCTAATTTCTTGAGCTGTTTATGTATTTTGGATATTAGCTCTGTTGGATGTGGAGTTGATTAAAGTATTTTCCCATTCTGTAACTTGCTGTTTTGTCATATTGACCGTGTCCTTTGCCTTACAGAAGCTTTTCAGTTTCATGAGGTCCCATTTATTAATTGTCCATCTAAGTGCCCGTGCCATTGATGTTCTGTTCATGAAGTTGTCTCCTGTGAGAATGTGTTCAAGGTTATTCCCCACTTTCTCTTCTATCAGTTTTAGTGAATCTGGATTTATGTTGAAGTCTTTGATCCACTTGGTCTTGAGTTTTGTACAGGGTAATAAATATGGATCTATTTGCACTCTTCTACATACTGACATCCAGTTATATGAGCATCATTTGTTGAAGATACCTTCTTTTTTCCATTGTATAATTTTGGCTTCTTTGCAAAAATCAAGTGTGCATAGGTGTGTGGATTTATGTTTAGATCTTTGAATGGATTCCATTGATCCACTTGTCTGTTTTTATACTACCCATGCAGTTTTTATTACTCTATCTCTGTAGTAGAGCTTGAAATCAGGGATGATGATACCTCTGGAAGTTATTTTATTGTATAGGATTTATTAAGCTATCCTTTGGTTTTCTATATGAAATTCAGTATTGTTATTTCAAGGTCTGTAAAGAATTGTGTTGGAATTTTGATGGGGATTGCATTGAGTCTGTAGATTGCTTTTGGTAAGATGGGCATTTTTACTATGTTAATCCTACTGATCCATGAGCATAGGAAATGTTCTATCTTCTGATATCTTCTTCAATTTCTTTCTTCAAAGAGTTGAAGTTTCTGTCCTACAAGTATTTCACTTGTTTGGTTAGAGTTACCCCAAGATATTTTAATTTTTTTGTGTCTATTGTAAAGGATGGTGTTTCCCTTATTTCCTTCTCAGTCTTTTTGTCATCAGTGAGTTCATTTTGTATCTAGATACTTTGCTGTAAGTATTTATCAGATGTAGGAATTTCCTGGTAGATGTTTTTGGGTCACTGATTTATGTTGTCATATCATCAGCAACTGAAGATATGTCGACTTCTTCCCTTCCCATTTGCATCCCCTTCATCCCCTTCAGTTGTCTTACTGCTTTTGCTAAGACTTCAAGCACTGTATAGAATAGGAATGGAGAGAGAGGTTAACCTTGTCTTGCTCCTGATTTTAGTAGGAATGCTTTGAGTTTTTCACCAATTTAGTTGATGTTGGCTATAGGCTTGTTGCAAACTGCCTTTATTAGGTTCCATTATCCCTTTTATCCCTAATGTATCAAGGGCTTTTATCATGAAGGGGTGTTGGATTTCATCAAAGAATGTTTCTGCATTTATGAAATGATCATGTGGTTTCTGTCTTTTAGTTTGTTTATGTGGTGGATTACATTTACTGATTTCATATTGAACCATCCTTGGGTCTGCAGGACGAAGCCTTTTTGATCATGGTGGGTGATTTTTTTTTTTTTTTGATGCGTTCTTGGATTCAGTTTGCAAGTATTTTATTGAGTATTTTTGTTTATATGTTCATAAGGGAAAGAAATTAGTCTGAATTGGGTCTTTATGTGGTTTGGGTATCAAGGTGACTGTAGCTCCATAGAATGAATTTGACAATCAACATTCCTTCTGTTTCTATTTTGTGAACTAATTTGAGGAGTATTAACAGTATCTTCTTTGAAAGTCTGGTAGAATTCTGCCCTAAATCATCCGGCCCTGGTCCTGGCCTTTTTTTTTTTTTTTTTTTTTTTTTTTCTTTTGGTTGGGAGACTTTTGATAACTTCTATTTCAAGAGGGGTTGTAGGTCATTTAACTTGTTTACCTAATCTTAATTTAACTTTAGTAAGTGGTATCTAATGAGAAAATTGTCCATTTCTTTTAGACTTTCCAATTTGGTGGAGTACAGGATTTTAAAATATGCCCTTATGATTCTCTGTATTTCCTTGGTGTCTCTTGACATTTTTGATTTTGTTAGTTTGGATATTCTTTCTCTGCCTTTTAGTTAATTTGGAAAATAATTTTTCTATCTTGTTGATTTTCTCAAAGAACCAACTCTTTGTTTTATTTATACCTTGTATTGTATTTTTGCTTGTTGATTGTTTCTATTGTATTGATTTCAGCACCCTGAATTTGATTGATTTTTGAGGTCCACTACTTTTGGGTATGATTTCTTCTTTTTGTTTGAGAGCTTTAAGGTATGCTGTGAATATGCTAGTATGAGATATTTGCAGCTTTTTAAAATGTAAGCCCTTAGTGCTATGAATATGCCTCTTAAAACCACATTTATGGTGTCCCATAAGTTTGAGTATGCTGTGTATTCATTTCTGTTAAACTGTAGAAAGTCTTTAATTTATATCTTGACCTAGTAGACAATATTCATTCAGTAGAGAGTCATTCAATTTCTATGAGTTTGTAAGATTTCTCTTGTTTCTGTTGTTGTTGATATCCAGCTTTAATCCATGGTGGTCTGATAGGATGCAAGGAATTATTAAAATTTTCTTGTATTTATGGAGACTTGCTTTGTGTCTGAGTTTGTGGTCAATTTTGGAGAAAGTTTCTTGAGGTGCAGAGAAGAAGGTGTCTTTTGTGTGTGGGTGAAATGTGATGTAAAGTTTCATTTGGCTTATAATGTCTGTTAGTTCCCATATTTTCTGTTTAATTTTTGTCTGGATGATCTGTCCATTGGTGGGAGTGAAGTATTGAAGTGTCCCACTATCAGTGTGTGTGGGTTAATATATGACTTAACCTGCAGTTTGTGTTTCAACTTTGGGTGCCCCTGTATTTAGGGCATAGATGTTAAAAATTGCAATGTCCTCTTGGTGGTTTTTTCCTTTGATGTGTGTATAGTTTTCTTCTCTATCTCTTTTGACTAGTTTTGGTTTGAAGTATGTTTTGTTAGGTATTAAAATGGTATTTTAGGTATTAAAACACTAGCTTGTTTCTTGGGTCCATTTGCTTGGGATATCTTTTTCCAATCTGTTATACTGAGGTAATGTCTTTTCTTGATATTAAGGTGTGTTTCTTAAATGCAGTAGAAAGGTGGATCTTGTTTTTGTATCCATTCTGCTAGTCTGTATTTTTTTTTGGGGGGGGGGATTGACACCATTGATGTTAAGAGATATCAATGACTAATTATTGTTGGTTCCTGTGTTTTTGTTGCTAATGTTTTTGTTGCTAATGATGTTGCTGATGATTTTGGTTTGTGTGTGTGTGTGTGTGTGTGTGTGTGTGTGTGTGTGTGTATGTGTTGTGTTGTGTATTGTATGTATATGTGAGTGTGTGTGAGTGAGTGTGTGTGTGTATGTGTTGTGTTGTGTTTTGTATGTGTAAGTGAGTGTGTGTGTGTGTGTGTGTGTGTGTGTGTGTGTGTGCGCGCGCGCCTATGCATGTGTGTTTCCCCTCTTTTTATTTTGGTTGTCTGTAATTATTTACCCTCTGTGCTTTCAAGGTTGTAGTTAACCTGTTTAGCTTAGAGTTTTCCTTCTAGCACCTTCTGTAAGGTTGGATTTGTAGATAGATTATACTTAAATTTCATTTTATAATGGAATGTCTTATTTTAACTATCAATGATGAATGAAAATTTTCCTGAGTATAGCAATCTAGGCTGGCATCTGTGGTCTTTTAGAGTCTATAGCACAACTGTCCAGGCCCTTTTGGCTTTTAGAGTCTCCACTGAGAAATTGGGTGTAACTCTAATAGGGCTACCTTTATGTGTTGCTTGGTCTTTTTCCCTCACAGACTTTAATAATTTTTCTTTGTTCTGTATTTTTAGTATTTTGATTATTATGTGCCAAGGGAATTTTCTTTTCTAGTCTAGTCTATTTTATGTTCTGTATGCTTCTTTACTTGATAGGCACTTCCTTCTTCAAGTTAGGAAATTTTCTTCTATGATTTTGTTGAAAATATTTTCTGGGATTTTGACTTGGGTTCCTTCTTCCTCCATTCTTATTAGTCTTAGATTTCTGTCTTTTCTCTTGCCCCATGTTGGGCGCCATTTGTGGTTGGAGACCTTCTCTCCAGCCCCCCCCCCCCCCCCCCCGCTAAGTCCTGTTAGTCCAACAATCCACTTATAAAATAAACACACAGACATTTATATTATTTAAACAATGTGGCCATTAGCTCAGGCCTACTATTGTCTAGCTCTTACTCTTGTATTTAGCCCATTTCTATTAATCTATACTTTGCCACGTGGCTTGTGGCTTACCAGTACCTTACATCTTTGTTGTCATGGCGGCAGCTGGCAGTGTCTCTCTCTGCCTTTGCCTTCTACTTCCCAGCATTCTCTTTTCTCTTGTCCCACCTATACTTCCTGCCTGGCTACTGGCCAATCAGCATTTTATTTATACAGAGTGATAAATAGTATCTCAGATTTTCTGGAAGTTTTGGGTCATAAATTTTTTAGATTTAACATCTTCTTTGACCAATATATCCATTTCTTTTATCATATCTTCAGCACCTTAGACTCTCTCTTTCATTTCTTGTATTCTGTTGGTGAAGCTCTTCCTTTCCTGCTCAAATAACTACATTTTTTTCATTTCCAGATTTTTCTCAGTTTGGGGTTTCTTTATTGATTCTATTTCTATTTTCAGGAATTGAACAGTTTTATTCATTTCCTTCAACCATTGTTTGTGTTTTCCTAGATTTCTTTAAGAGATGCATTCATTTCCTCTTTAAGAAACTCTATAATAGCCATACAGTCTGTTTTAATGTCTTTGTGTGTGTGTGTGTGTGTGTGTGTGTGTGTGTGTGTGTGTGTGTGTGTGTGTGTGTGTGTGTGTGTGTGTTTCAGGGCTTGCTTTGGTGGGTTTTTCTGGGCTCTAGTTGAGATGTAATGGCCTGGTTGTTATTGATTGTGTGTAGACGAAATTCTAAATGGTCTTATTAAATAAGAAACACAGAGCCAAATACAGAGTTAAAAGCCCAAGAGATCAGAGCACTAGTGAAGAGCCAAGACTACCTTTAGCTTACCACTCTCTGCCATTGCTTCCCGAGAGAGAGAGAGAGAGAGAGAGAGAGAGAGAGACCTTCTTTCTGTGTATCTGTCTTTTTATTGCCTTTCTGTTCTGCCTTCTCATTGGCTTAAAACCAAACCACATGATTTACTCATCACTGCCTGTCTATACAGACTTCCAGGTCTTTATGGTTGATACTGGGATTAAAAGTTCATGTCACCACTTGGCTGTGTCCTTGACCACCACAGAGACTCTGCCTGCCATGTGATCGGATTAAGGGTTTGTGCCACCACTGCCAGACTTCTGCCAAATGGCTTGCTTTTAGCTCTGATCCCCAGGCAACTTCATTTATTAACATACAAATAAAATCACATTTCAGCACAAATAAAATATCACCATAATTGTGTCTTTATGCTGACATCTAGGCATCTGGGCCTGGTAAGATTATAGATCTAGGATGGCTGTTTTGTCCTTTGGTTTCTGTTTCCTGTCCAGTTTCTGTGGTGGCTGTGTGTTACCTGTTAGGAAATTTTCTGTGGACCTGGTAGGTGTGGCTACTGGGAGTTCCAGGTACAATGTGTTCCTGGGTATTGGGAGCTGACACTTAGGAATGGGGATAGGCTAGGGGTCTGAGGGGATTCACAGGAAGGAGGAAAACACAGTGTTAGACCAAGATCTGCATATTCAGTCTCTTTGGAATGTGGGCAGAAAGGGAAGAGAGGCCACTTCGAAGGGTTTGCTGTAGAGTAGGGATGAGACTGGGATATTGGATCTGGAGGAACAGAAGGAGATGTGAAGAAAAGGAAGCAGTCAGCTTCCCTGGCAGGAGTGTTGGATAGCTGGGAGTGACTGCTAGAGTTAGAGTCTTGGATAAAGCAATGAGTGGCAGTAGCATTGGGGCTGGCGCGTGCGACGAATCTTAACACTGTGCCGTCTGCAGGCGCTTCCGGGCCACCAGATTCCCTGCCTTCCACCCTGGCACCCCCCAACCCTGGCTCTCCAGCCGCTCTGCCCCGGGCATCCACGCCCTGCGGGCTCAGCGGATTCAGCGGGCTCAATCTACACAGTGCCTCCTCCATGTTGACCAAACCTCTGCAGGGGCTTCCTTCGCACCCTGTGACCCCCACGCAGCCTCCAGGTGGCAAGAATTGGGCAGCTTTCGAGGCCAAATACCGACTTGGCCCCCTCCTGGGTAAGGGAGGCTTTGACACCGTCTTGGTGGAACACCGCGTCACGGATAGACGTCAGGTGGCCATCAAAGTAATCTCCGTGTGCTAGGCTGGTCTACCTTGTCAGACTCAGTCACTTGTCCACTTGAGGTAGCACTGCTGTGGAAGGTGGGCGAAGGCGATGGGTATTCAGGTGTGATACGCCTGCCTGACTGGTTAGAGACACCAGAGGGCTTCATGCTGGTCCTTGAGCGGCCTATGCCCGCCCAGGATCTTTTTGACTACATTACGGAGAAGGGCCCACTGGGTGAAAGCCGTAGCCGCAGCTTCTTTAGCCAAGTAGTGGCAGCTGTCCAGCACTGCCATGCCCGTGGAGTTGTCCATTGTGATATCAAGGATGAGAACATCCTGATAGACCTGTGCCGTGGTTCTATTAAGCTCATTGATTTTGTTTCTGGTGCCCTGCTGCATGATGAACCGTGCACGGACTTTGATGGGACCCTCCAGAATGGATCTCTCGACACCAGTACCATGCCCTCCCAGCTACTGTCTGGTCACTAGGTGTTCTCCTCTATGACATGGTCTGTGGGGACATTCCCTTCAAGAGGGACCAGGAGATTCTAGAGGCTGAGCTCCACTTCCCTGCTCATGTTTCCCCAGATTGCTGTGCCCTAATCCGCCGGTGCGTGGCCCCTAAACCCTGTTCCCGATCCTCACTGGAGGAGATTCTACAGGACCCTTGGATGAAAACACCAGCTGAAGAAGCACTCATCAATCCCTCCAAAGGAAGCCCCAACCCCTTACCCTGGTCCCTGCTTCCCTAGGCCCAGCCAGGCTCTCTGGTTGGAATCCCATGGTCATGCTACAGGGATAGATGGACATCTACTGACCTGGTTATGCAGGTTGTCAAAAATCCAGTATTACTAAGGTCAGGGAACAAGGATCAGGGGTCAGAAGATAGCCAAGTCCGCCCAGTCCCTACCCCAGTCCTGTGAAGGAGCTCTCCTCCCTGAACCTGCGGTCCCTTGTTTGGGAGGGAAGTTACTTGTTTCTTGTTCTGTCAAGGATGTTTATTTGGTTGGATTCCTTCCCTTCTGGGCCCTAAGATTCTTATTCTGACATTGTAGTCCCTACACTGGCACCTCCTATACTACTACACAAACTTAGACTCTTAGTTCAAATGCTCTCACTCGGGCAAGGGTGCTTTCCTTAAAATACCCCAGCAGCTCTTTAGCAAAAGGGCTCTTACCGTGGGATCTCATTCCGCTGCTGCTTGCCTGCCTTAGAACAGAAAATAATTATTCTGGGGAAGGTAATGCCCTATTAAGCCCTATTAATTAGTATCCCAGTGCTTTTTGTTTCTTTTTTTTCTTTTATTTATTTATTTTAATTTTAATTTTATTTTTTTTGGTGAGGGGACCCTACTGTTATCCCAAGTGCTCTTATTCTGGTAAGAAGAACCTTACTTCCATAATTTGGGAAGGAATGGGAGATGGACATCATTGGACACCGCCAGAGACTAGGATGGGATGGATGGTTTTGGGGGGATGGAATAGAGGAAATAAGACTTACTGTTTGTTCTCCTGGGGTCCCCACTCTCCAACTTTTGCTGCCTCCTCTTGAGCCAGGATTGTCCAGTGGCTAACTGTAAATATGTGCTGGAGGTAGGAGAGCTGCAGGTGTGCCCTCCTGTCCCTTCTCCCCCTGCCTGGATTATTTAAAAAGCCATGTGTGGAAACCTATTTAATTAATAAATAATGAAGTCACAAGTGGAAAAAAGGCAATGAGTGGAGAAAGAGAAGTTAGGAGGAGAAAGTGAGTGGGATCCACAGGAGATGAGGGCAGCAGTGGTGTGTGTGTGTGGGTGCCTATAAGCAATAGTTTTGATGCAGAGCTAGGGATGAGACTGGGGTATTGTATTTGGAGCACAGGAGACAGTGGTTAAGATCTTCAGTTAGCTTGCCTGTTTTCCTGGCCTGCTAAGCTAGTCTGTTCTCCTAGAATGCCTGCTGCTGTTCTTTCTATTACATTTTTAAAGAGAGATCTTATTTAAGCAAATAAGTCGATGATTTTACAAGGAAAATTTACTTGGAAGAACTTATATAGGTTTTGGAATATGTTTAGTTGTAAAGAAGAGAAACTATTAACCTAATAAATATTAAGATAATGCCTTTTTGTGTGTAATATAGTGTAGCTTCTAATATAAAGGACAAGTATGTCACATTTAGGAAAATATCTTAGATCTATGTTATGTACATAAACTTAACTCATACTGTACTGGTCTTAGACAAAACCTTAATGATTCTACAAATAATGGAAATGATTTATTAAATCTCAAAAAATTGTCTACTACAGATATAAATAGTCCAACCTAAATTTAGCTGCCCTTTTTCCCTGTCATTGATGAGCAGAGTATTTACTCAATCTCCATAAAGCACACTATTATTCCATGTTTGACTCTCAGCATGTATGAATCAGTCTAAAAACATGTGAGTTAACCCTGGACTTTTTTTTTTTTTTTTTTTTTTTTAGAGCTGAGGACTGAACCCAGGACCTTGCACTTCTTAGGCAAGCACTCTACCACTGAGCTAAATCGCCAACCCTGACCCTGGACATTTTTATATCGGTCTGCCAGTTCTCATCTGAGTAGGTCTTCTGTTTTCCCTGTCATGCTTTGGAGTTTAAAAAATGACATAGTCTGACTTAATCAGGAAGCCTGCAGCAGGGCAATTGTGTAAAAGAGCCAATTTCTCTCTGTTGCTCTGCTGTTCACAGTGCCTTTTGAGATGACTTGGATCCCAGAGCTATCATCTTCCTTATAGTCTTTTCACTCACTTCTGTTGATGTTTTTGGGTCTGCATAAGCTCTAAAGAAAATGCATTTGCTCAGCAGCTAATCTGCCTCTCTTTGTTAACCTTACTCAATGCAAAAAGACAAACTAGTTCTTGAAATTATTTTTTCTATGTTTTCCTTATGATGATAGAATCTGCAGTAATTTTTCATGTCAGTGCAGGCATCCTTAAATTGCATCCTCCAGAGCTTGTGTGACTCCCATAAAGAGGTGCACCAAGTTTTCAATTTTCACGAAGTTCTATCCATCTATGGGTGTGTGGTTCACTTTGAAATACCTGCAGTGAATTTGCTAATGATCAAACTCTAGTCCCCGGTTGAATTGTAGAGTTCTATATTCTAGCTTTTAATATATTCTATTTTTAGATGAAACTATATTTTTAGAATGTATTTTAGATATTTTTAGATATCATCATCCAAGAATGTAAATTTTCATTCTAATGTATTTGTTAGCACTACATATAACAAGCTAAGATTTAAAAGTAGTAAATAAAATCAACCATGCACAAACATTGTGTTTATGGTTATAGTTTGAAAGCAACAAAAACTGAGCTAGTATGATAGAGATGCAGGCATTAGTCATCCTTACTGGTGTGATGGAGATGCAGGCTTACTTACTGGTGTGATAGAGATTCAGGTATACTTGCTATCACTTACTTTCCAGACGGCTTGCTCTTGTCTACTCAAGTGAGATCATAACCAACCCCTACAAAGCCACTGATGACTTCCTTCTGAATCTGTAATGCTGTTTTCAAATTATTGATTCCTAATGGAAGATGAATCTTGCTTGGACTAGTTTGAGATATTAAGTGTTCTATAGAGCAATATAATTACATTTCAATATTTTCTGAATTTTCATTCATTCAAGTAAGATTTTTACTTCTGTGGTGAAAGAAATACTAGACTGTTAAGCAATCCTTTTTTAAAATAAAGGTTTAAATCAAATTAAGCTTAACAGAATTCTTGAAACTTTTAAAATTACATTTATTGATTGGTTTATTTATATCTGTGGTGGGGTGGGAGGTGCACACAGGCCATGGCACAAGTATGGAGGTCAGAGGACATCTTGTAGGCTCAGTTCTCTTGTTGCACTATGTGAATCCACAGATGGGATTCAGGTTGTCAATACTGGTGGTGAGAGCCTTCCCTCAGATGTCCTGTGCGATGTTAGGAAGAGCTAGCGTTTACAGACTGCACATAGACATTTAACGCAATATAAGGAAATCAGGCCCATCAGCCGTGCTTGAGCATGCTGTAAGGTATTTCTCTTGTTTGTTCTTGAGGTGAATGAAGCATTTGCTCTATTTTGGAACTCAAATTTGTTGGCCTGTGGTGGATTGTTTGTGATTGGCTGGAATATGACTTGGTTGGAAAAAAACTTTTCTTAATTAGTTAAGCTGGTTAGTTTTTGTAGAGTCACCCAGAAGAGGGAACCTCAACTGAAGGATTTCCTAGATCAGATTGACCTACATCCACATCTGTGAGACATTTTTTTCTTTACTTGCTAGCTAGTGTGGGAGAGACCAGCCCATTAGAGGTGGTACCATCCCTAGGCAAGTGATCCTGGACTACTTAAGAATGGTGGCTGAGCAAGCCAGGGAAAGCAAGCAAGTAAGCAAATTTCTTCCATCATCTTTGCTTCAGTTTCTTCTTCCAGGTTCTTGTATTGACTCTTTCAATGATTGGACATGACATAGAAGTGCAAGTCAAATAAACCATTTCTTTCCTCAAGTTGCTTTGGGACATGGTGTTTACCATAGCAACTGAAAGCAACTTAGAATAGGAATTGTTACTATAGAGAGGGGGCATTGCTGTGATGTAACGGACAATGTGGCTTTAATCCCTTTGAATATTTGTGAGAAGATGGAAGAGTTTGGAACTTTGGGCTACAAAAGCCATTGAGTGCTCAGAGGCTAATGAGCTCTTATCGGAACTTGGAAGATAATATTGAAGGAAGTGAGGATGATGGAGGTCTAGCTTGTACAGTTTCAGAGAGAAGCAAACACCCCATTAGAGCAGTTTGTGTGAGTTTTGAATTAGTCTGTGGATTTTGGTCAGCTACAGCTAAAGAATCAGCTGTAGTTTATAGGAACAAGAACTAAAGAAATAAAAACTTTACTGGGACAGTCCATGCTGGCTAGCTAGGTCTGAAAATATCAGCTATGATTAATAAGAGATCAGAAAAACCTGACTCCAGATTTTCTTGGAAACATTTCCTCAGGATCAGCACACAGCTTTTGTGGTTGTGGTGGTTCTGGGGGCAAGGCTACACTTCAAGCTTGCTGCAGAATTTGGCAATGTGTAAAGGTTTCCCATGTGGTACTGGTTTTGATGGTCTGCAAGCTACAGGAGTAAAAACATCATGAATAGAGCAACTGAGGCTTGGCACCACATGGCAATATGGAAAGATAGACCAGAAGAGGCCATTGGTGAAGGTTTAAACTCAGTTGCAATAGAGACCCCAGAGCTTAAGGGATTGTGGAGAGAAGCAGATGCTTTGCTCAAGCAGATGCTAAAAGAGACAAAAGGGAGGCCACTGGTGAAGATGTAGCCTCAGCTGCAGTAGGGATCCCAGGATGTTGGAAATGGCAGGACATGGTGTGTCTGCCAAGGATGGTAGAAGGAATGAAGTGGAGCCGGTCTGAACTATAAGACAAACTGTGTCTCTTCTGGATGGCAGACTACAGAGGTGTGCTTCCTAAATGCCATGGAGCTCAGAAGCTGTAAGTCCCAGATGCCATTCACTGAGCTTGTTACGCTGCTAGAGTTTGGTTTTGCATCGATGTGATTGCAGCGGTGTTCTGCTTCTTCCCTCTTAGATTAAGAAAGTCTGTAATTTATATTGGAATTTACAGGATCCCATGAGTAAATGGTGTTGCTGTTTAAAGAGAATATGGACTTTTATACCTTTGGAAAATTTAAAAGACTGTAGGACATTTTAAAAAGTGAGACTATATTATATAGTGTGATATTATAAGGATAAATGCAGAAAGGAAAAGTTATGGCTTTAAGTAATATGGATGTCAAAGTGACAAGGAGTAGATTTTACTAGTTTGTTTCTGTCAACTTGATATAAACTTAGACAAAATATCAATTGAGGAATTTCCTCTACCAGATTGGCTAATGAGCATGTCTGTGGGGTATTTTTTAAAATTGCTAACTGAAGGGACACCTAGCTAACTGTGAGTGATACCATTCCTGGGCAGATGGGTCTGGGTTGTGTAAACAGCTAAGCAAGCAAGGGGAAGTAAGACAGTAGGCAACCCCATTCCATGTCCTCTGCTCCCTACCTCCAGGTTCCTGCCTTGGCTTCCCACTGATGATAGAGTGTAACCTGTAAGCCATATTGTAGTTGGAGACCTTCTCTCCAGCCCCCGCCAAGCCCTGTTAGACAGCCCACTTATAAAATAAATACACAGACATTTATATTATTTAAACTGCTTAGTCATTAGCACAGGCCTACTGTTGTCTAGCTCTTACTCTTATATTTAGCCCATTTCTATTAATCTATACTTTGCCACGTGGCTCATGGATTACCAGTACCTTAAATCTCGCTTCTCATGGCAGTGGCTTGCAATCTCTCTGCCTCCCCTTTCTGTTCCCAGAATTCTCTTCTCTGCTTCTCCCACCTATACTTCCTGCCTGGCTACTGGCCAATCAGCATTTTAGTTACACAGAGTGATATCCACAGCACTTCCCCTTTTCTTTTTTTTTAAAGGAAGGTTTTAACTTTTACATAGTAAAATTACATATAACAAAACAATTATCAAGCAAGAATTACAGTTACAATATTAAAGAAGGTATCCTATCTATCTTATATTTGTGAGTCCAAGGTTTTATATCTAACTTATCTTTTATCATAATTGAGGAAACTATAACTATCTAGTCTTCAACCACATCAAAGACCTCAGAAGGATATAATATTACCTGAGAACTGGGAGAAGGATGCAAGCAACTTTTGGGAGTCTTGCAGGGTAGACAGAGACAGCTGGCAGCCTAGAGAGTCACCTAATGTTCCTTTGTAAAGTTGGGGCATTTGTCTTCAGTCCACAGGTCTAGAGTCTCTTGTTCTGTAGAATGTCTGGCAGTTTCCTCTGCAAAGCAGGAACCTGAAGGACCATTTTGCGAAGCAGAGTTCAGTGGTCACCTTTCTATGGGTCCTGGATGTCCAGTTGATCAAGCAGTCCAGGCAAGAACAGTTTCTTGCCCAAATGGCTATTTTTGTCAAGAACAAAATAAACTCTATAATGGAGTATCTTCAATGCCCATCCTCCTCTCTGAAGTAAATCAGCGTTGCCAGGAGCAGACATGTCTCAATGTCCAGAAAGTCTAAATTTTAAAAATATTTTTAAATGCCATATTCTGAAGGTCTTTGAAGTATTTGAAGATTACCTATCTATCTGAAATATCTCTATGTATACCTAGAAGACAGCTACGAATATGATTATCATAGATGATTAATTATTAATCTATTTTTAATTATCCATTAAAATTTTAAATGACCTATACAAACATAATACCTTAAACACGAGTAGAAATATACACACAGTATAACAAAATTAACTTTAAGTTTGTATCAATAGACTAAAATCTATACCAATGTAAAACATCTTAAACAAGTTGTTGTTCTTTAGAAGTAAGTTCCTTAATCTACCCTTTCTTCCTATTATATCTATATCATATCTCCTTTTATTCTTTAGAAAAAGATCGCATTTATAATCAACCTGCTTTAAATAAAAATATTGGGTTTTTTTTCTGTCTCACACCAGAGGGCTCTTCTGATTTGGGACACAAAAATCTCTTAACCTTTTCTTTTAGAAATATGTCTGGGTTTAGAGAAGGAGTGAGCCAATTCTATCTCCAAAGCCAGTTTGATAATTTTGGGAAATTGGGCATAGTTTCTCTTACTACTTCCTGCTGGAGTGGGGCACTGTATCTTATGGGGACACAAAGAAAATTTTAGGATTATGGAGTAGAACCTTTGAGCCAGTTGCCTTGAAACCATTCTGGATGTTGGATCACCTGGGCCATGGTGTCATTGGAGACCTTTCAGGTGGTCTTGGCTGATCAAACCTGATGTATCTTAATCTGGAACAAATCCATAGCCTCTGGCTTTCAGTGTCTTTACATGTTGCTTGTCATGGCGGCGGCTGGCAGTCTCTCCACCCCAGCCTTTACTTCCCAGAATTCTCTTCTCTGCTTCTCCCACCTATACTTCCTGCCTGGCTACTGGCCAATCAGCATTTTATTTACACAGAGTGATATCCACAGCACCATATAATCCTTTCCTCCCCAAGTTGCTCTTGGTCATGATGTTTATCACAGCCACAGGAGGCAAACTAACACAGTAAGGGTTCATGCAACATTTATATAGGAGATCAAACTGGGAGGCAATAGCCTCAGGTTCATAGCCTCACACACATTTAGTTTTTCTGTCATTGAGTTTTGAGCTTTATACAATGGCAGCTTTTAGCAGATAAGAAACCTGATGTTTGTGTAATTAAGGGAAGTGTTATTTTTTTCTACTTGTATCTTCCCATAGAAACATGATAAATCATTGTTCTGTGGTATTTGAAGTGACTATTAGCACCTATTCAATGCTCTAGCTGGTGGTGGGACCCAGAAAAATGGAGCCAGGAAATGAGGCAAACTAAAGTCTCATGCAATACTAACTTTATTCAGAGCATCAGACAATTTATACTCTGAGGATTAAGAAGAATCACATGAGTAAGGTGTTCATTCACAAGGACAGGCTACATGTGGCAAAAACATGGTTTTTTTTTAAAGAGGCATATGAATAACAACAGCTAGAGTAAACTCACTCCTATGTGCTTACACCTGGGAGGAGCACAAAAACACATTCCCAGAACAATTTTGTGTTTTGAAGAAACTGAGGTCACAAGACTCTTGTTTTCTTTGAGTCAAGCACTCAGACTTTCCCTTGTGTGACTCCATTCTTGGACTGTGTCCTGACATCTCCCTTTTTAAAATTTTTGTGGTAGCAGGATATTCAGAGTGGTTTTGTTTGAGATTTTGAAGATAAATCTAATTGTCATTTGATGCATGAGTATCCTATAGGTAAGCAAATTATAAAATAATGAATAATATTAGAACAGAGAAAACATTATAATACTCTGCCACCAAGAACAGAGATCAAAACTCTGTCCAATACTATTAGTTACATTATCATGTTGATCAGAAAATGTAGTAGTACTCTCTCATTGGGACCACCAGCCTGCAAATAATGACATGGAGACTTATTACTAATTATGAGAGTTTAGGCTTTTTCTCAACTAGCTCTTATAGCATTAATTAACCCATATTTTTAAATCTACATTTTTGCCATGTGACTTGTTACCTCCTCTCCTTACTGCATGTCCTGCTTCCCCTGCTTCTTGCTGGTGAATCCTGCCTTTCTTCTTCCCAGAGTTCTCTCTGCCTGGAAGTCCTCCCTATACTCTCCTGTCTAGCCATTGGCTGCTAAGGTTTTTATTACACCAATAACAGCAACACACCTTCACACAGTGTACAAATACTCCCCAACAAGAAAAATTTAGAGAATAATTTGAACAGAGACTCATGTGATTATTAACTTTGGTATTTTATAGAATATAAGTCCATATTTGACTTTAATAGAAATACAAATGTTATGATGTCCAATGTTAAGTGGGAAGTAATTTAAATCCCCAGGAAAAATTAAATGCAGTCTCTTCTTCAAGTGATTGAATGAGTCGCTTATGGTCCCAAGGTCCAGTCATAAACACAGACTCATTAGTAAAATAACTTCTCTCTTGGTACATAGGGCCTTAACTTGGCCCCAGGTGAGCAGTTGATTTCTGATGATATGGTCCATATTTCCTTTTGTCCTTTAGCTGGATGTTTGCTATCTTTCTGGTGACTTCCATTGTCTCTTCACTCTCCCCCATTGTCCTGTGTGACCTGGGCCTTGAGGAACTGAAGAGGAATCCATAACGCTTCTGTGGGTCCATCTGAATGACAGATGCATGCCCCTTTCCAATTTTCTTCTAGAGAAGTAAAAGTAGGGCAGGTTAATGCATCAGCTTGCTTATTTCCTTCTATAATGAAACCAGTGAGGTTAGAGTATGCACATGTGTGAGTCTATTACTGGAAACAATCCTTCAACATAAGCAGAATCTGAAATGATATTTAAGGGCTTATGAATTAACTGTAACAAATGAATCAAGATAGCTAGTCCCACTTGTTGGGCTGAAGAAAAAGAAGTATTAGTAGTTTGGTGACTATCTGGACCATGACCCTTATTATACCATTAGATGAGCCATCATAAAATAAATATCTGCCTGTGGAATGGGAGCAGGTTGGACCACTTCTGTACTCACAAATTCAGTTCATAGGAGAAAATCCCATAGTGAACCCACTGGATGATGATTTCCTATCCTTCCACAGTAATCTACAAATGAAATTTGAAAATCTGGAGAATTCTACAACACTCTTAAAAATTGATTGTTAATTAAGGGTAATATTTAATACAGCAAGGATCAAACCCATGTAATTGTTGACATTGAATCCTCTCCTGATTTACTAATTGAGCAAGAAGAGTAAAGTAAGTAGTTAGTACTTTATGACCCCTAAGAAGTGAGTAGGTCCATTTCAGAGATTTACTCTCTTGTGCTGTAGTACCTGTAGGAGACAATTTAGTGGCAGTGAAGGATCCACAAAATACATGAATGTCTCTTTTAGTCTGAACTCAAATACCTATAGTTCTTTCTCACCTCTTGAGATGATATACAAGAACTGTCCAATGCTACCTCTCTTTCTAGAGTTTATATAGATTGGTTAGTGCATAATTAGGTCAGCATTTTGATTTTGCTGTGATTGCCCTGGAAATATTAAGCCCAGTTCATGTGTTCAGAGAGAAACTGAGAAATAAATTTCTTTTCCCTGTCTTGCCCTAACTTGTCTAAGTTGTAAAGTTAGTTTTTTTCATATGCTCTCAAGTCCTCATCAAAAAGTGGAGAGGATTCAGTATTAGATTTTCAAATTCTTCTCCCCGTGCTTTGGGTCATTTTCAGGCAGTGGAAGATGCATATGTAAAGGAGGTTCCAGTAAGGAAACTAAGGGACCTGTCACCAGCATAGGTGGGGCCATTTTTACTTTTGGTTTTGCCAGCACAGGGAAAAACTCTTTCTTTGCCTCTTTTGTCAATTTTAGGTTTGACCATCCAGTTTAAATTCATTTCAAGGATTTGGATATCTCTTTGTCATGGCTACTATCTTCATCTTCCTTAAGTATCCTAATAACGGTTCAAATCAATGCCCAAGTGACCCAAAATTGAACAGGGATCTCTCCCTGTTGTTTTTATGCCTTTCCAATATTCTTTTGGACTTTGTCCTATACTTCTTCATCTATAGTTTTGGAAACCAGGGATTATAATCATAGACAACTTGTTAACAATCTAATAATTTTGATTTTAATACTGTGCTCCACTCACTCCCTTCTGTGGGGGTCTCTACCCTCTTGTCTCATAGCTGACTTCAGGTCTCTGATTCATGGTGCCACTTGTTGACAGCTCTAAAGGCGGTGGGACCTGGAAGAGCAGGGCCTACAAATTAGGTGGACAAAGTCCCATGCAATAGCCAACTTTATTCACAGCATCAGACAATTTATTCTCTGAGGGCTAAGATGAATCACACAAGTAAGGTGTTCAGTCACAATGACAAGCCACATATGGCAAAAACGTATTTTTCCATAGAGGCATATGAAGAGCAACACTTGAAGTGAACTCACTCCTACCCTATCCAGTCCCCCGGGAGGAGCATAAAAACACCTTCCAAGAACAATTCTATGTTTTGAAGAAACAGGTCACAAGACTCTGGTCTTGTTTCCTTTGAGGCCAACCACGTGTACATCAGTGCCACTAAATCTGCAGCAAGACAATACTGCTCAGCTTAATTTTTTTGGTCTGGTTTCTGCTTGGATTTTTGGTTCATTTTGGTTTGAGGTTTTGTTGTTATTTCTTTTGTTTTTGTCATTGATTTGATATTTTGCTAAGGCTGTACACTGTATATAATGACTGCCATGTTGATTAAATTAATATTTTTATTAATAAAAAAGAAATTTCTTAAAAAAAAAAAAAGCATTCAGAATTCCCCTTGTGTGACTCAATTCTTGGGCTGTGTTCTTGACAAACACCCTTAAAACTACATCCAGATCTGGGATTGGCAAAAGCTAATATTTTGCTTTGTGAAAATCTACAATCTTCTTTTTTAAAAATAATTCTTTATTGATTCTTTGGGAATTTTATATCATGCACCCCAATCTCACTCACCCCCAAGTCCCTCCATATTTGCTCCTCACCCTGCAGAGTCCCACCAAATTAACTAAAATGCTCCCCAAATTAATTAAAAACAAAGCAAAACAAATAAAAAACCCATCTTGCTCTTCTGTCTTTTCTGTCTTTTGAATACCTCTTCATTTGTCTTAGTGGCCTTGGGAGCTGCAGATTGACATTCAGTATACCCTTTTGTCCAATCACCCCCACCTACAAATGTTCATTGCATGGAGTCATTGGTCTAGTTCAAGGCTCTGCCACACCATTGTCATGGACCCTCACGGAAACTCCTCTCAGATATCTTGCTATTTCTCCAAGTCACGGGGATCCTGTGGCTTTCCAGGACCATGCCTTTCAAACACTCCAGCAGGTCATAGATGGAGCAGATGTTAGAGGATTGGCTAACTGGAGGCCCAGGATGTAGGTCTGGGTAGTAGCTGAACTGGTTAGTCTGGGACACTAGGACTGCCCCCCTCAGGTGAGGGGCAGAGTCAGCTTTTGTAGGCCCATGCCATGGGGGCCAGCTCTCCCACACCTGTGGTGAGGGGTGGGTCCATTTCTCCTGAGTACAGGGGCCATCTCTCCCATTAGGGGGAGGGCCTGATCTCCTGCTGCAGTATCCATTGAGGTGCAGGGCCAGTTATCCCAGTGCCAGTTAAAGGAGGGACTAGCAGATTTCAACATGCATAGTTCCTATGGCCCACTGTGGAAACACGGGCCATGAAAATCAACAAAGACCCCAGATTCAGTAAGACCGTGGACCCAGACATGGCCCTTGGCAGCAGCTCAGGCTTGAATGTCACTATGGCCCCAGTGGTAGCACAGGTCATCCAGACCAGAATGGCCCCATCAACACCATGGCCCTTGAAGACCAACACGGTCTCAGGGGGCTGACCAGACCCCAGGTATCTTCATGGCCTTTTTTGGTAATAGGACCCATGGACATCAACTCAAATTGACTACTGCAGGACCAGGGCTTTGTGGCAATCTTTTGGATGCCCATTGTTTGTTTATAACTCCTATCAATTTACCTGATTGCTTCAGCTCTCATTATATCAATGTTGCATAGTATTAAGTGACTACAATTCTTGAGTCAATAAAGAATTCATCTTTGACTTGATGTTTGAATGAAATTGCTTCAACACCCTGCTTTCCTTCAAACCTAGAAAGACTTTCTAGTGAAGATATCAACAAAAAAAAAAGTACCTTCTTGTTTGTGGTAAATGCACAGTACCTTTTCAGGAGAGAGTTTCCTGTTACATTTTAATGGTACTGTGAAGGCATTATATGGTATCCAGTGCAAAAATGTGTTCACTTAATTTTATAAAACTTAAATGCCTACTCACACTTAGTGCTCAACATAATAGATGGGTTACAAGTGGAATTTGGCACATAAATAGTTTGCACTGACTATAATCAGAAAGCTTTCTTTTTGATTTTTAAGTGGCTTATACTTCTTAAAATGAAACAACCAGTAGGAACATAAATTTTGTTCAACATCTAAATTGAGTAATTCATTACACTCCAATAAATCCTCAAATATGAAGGAAGTAATTTATTCAAATGATTGCTGTTTTCTCTGCTTTTTACATTTAAAGCTAAAAGAGATATAGTTAAATTGCACCCATAAAAGTGCCTTTTTTGATGTACCTTGTGCATTTTTCTGCAGCTCACAGCCTTTTACTGTGTATGAAAAATGCACTGCCAGCACCATGTTCAAATGTGAATGGCTTGTGAAGTTTACCCTGCTGATAGTTTATAAACACTGTTTGCATTTTGTTTAGAGGCACATGATGTTTGTTTTCTCTCTAAAACCCAATTTATAGAAAGGCATAGAAACTAAATTTCAGTAGTGATCATTTATGGCTATATTTTGGAATGTCCATAAGAAAAATAACATGGCTAATTTTCTGGAGTCATAGCATCACTGTTTATCTGTAAATTATAGTAGCAGGTTGGGAGATTTATTTTCTCCTCTGTAGACCATCATACTTGTGTACAGTTAGGTGCAATGTCTGAAGTTCTGCTTAGTGGGAGGGTTTCTCTGCACTATTGCTCTTATGAAACAGAAACCATCTTTTCTAAAATAATTTTTTATATTTCTATTTCTGATGTTACTGAAGCCCAGTTGCAGATGGCATTACACTTCTCACTTACTCAATCTTACTGAGATTAGATATCTGCTGGTGTTACATCAAGATTTTTTACACTTTCCTCACTGGCTTCTCCACTGTGTCTGCTCTAATTTGGGTCCTTGCTCTGATTTGGAATGCTGACTACAGCAATATCCTGGCAAATCTCAAAATACTAGTCATCTCTTTCTCCAGTCACATGCCACATAGTCACAAAGGGCATTTTCTTTCTTTTTTATTATTTATTTTTATTTTATGTGCATTGGCCTTTGGCCTACCTGTAGGAGGATGCCAGATCCCCTGAAACTGGAGTTACAGACAGTTGTGAGTTGCCATGTGGGTGCTGGGAATTGAACTTAGGTCCTCTGGAAGAGCAGTAAGTGTTCTTAATCCCTGAACCCTCTCCAGCCCAACAAGGGGCATTTTCTAGTACAAAATTATAGGCATATCAATTCTAAGCTATCTTCAGATAGATCAACATAATCTAGAAAGCTCTTTATGATGCTACCTAAGGAGAAAATTAATCATTTTTTTTTGCCTACAGCTCCAACCTTACCTTTCCATACCACCTTATGCTTGATATTTTAACAAGAGTAAATGGTTTGTAGTAACCCACCCACCCATCCATCCATACCCAGCCACCCTATCCCCATACTCACCTCTATGCTCATTCCCACACTTACCCCCACACCCACAAACTCATCCACTCTACCCACACCTATTCATCCACCCCACCACCATACTCATTCCATAACTATCCACCCATATCCATCCACCCATACCCATCCACCCACACCATTCCACCCCATCCCTCACCCCCACATGCCCTTTTTATTTCAATGGGAGCCTCTTCCTACCTCCTTTTTTCCACAGTATTCACTTTCTAAACATTTAAGGCTTTTCTAGGAAGCTGTGTTTTGTTAAGAAAGTGGAATTGAATCAATGTGGGATGGCTCCTTTAGCATTCCAAGCACTAAGGAGGCTGGGACAAGAGGATCATGAGTTTGAGGCCAGCATGGGCTGCAAATAAAAAATAATAATAAAAGAAAGACTCTAGACTGTGAGAGAAGTTTATATGGATACTAAAATGAGAAAATATAACAATATCTACAAATAAGTGACTTTATATTATGTTATTTTCCAGACTATATTACTCTGAAGAATGATAGCAAGCTTTTCCATGTGGTTCTCACAAACTCAAGGTATATGTTACTAGTCACATGTAACAAACAAGGACCTGAGCTATAGAAACATGTGTTTCATACATAGTTACACAGCTAGTGAGTGGGGGGGATTACAGCTAGGACACAAACCTCAATCCATTTGTTGAGCTGAAAGCTGAAATATATGTGCAGAGGACCTAGTGTAGACCCATACAGGCCCTGTGCTTAATGCTTCAGTTCCCCTGAGTTTATATGAGCCTTGCTTAGTTGTTTCAGAGGGCTTGTTCTCCTGCTGTCCTTCATCCCCTCTGATTCTTACACTCTTTCCACCTCCTATTCTGAGGGGTTCCCTGAGCTCTGAAGGGAGGTACTGGAAGGAGACATCCCATTTAGAGCTCTGTGTCTCAAGGACTTTCTCTCTTAGTAATGTCTGCCTGTGGGTCTCTGCATCTGTTCCCATCTGCTGCAGGAGAAAGCCCCTCTCATGATGCCTGAATAAGGCACTCATCTCTAAGTATAGCAGAATATCATTAGGAATCATTTTTATTGATATTTTCTTTCTTTAGACCAGTTGTGTTTGATTTTACTCTAGGTCTCTGGGCTATCAAGTCTCTGGTTCTTGGTTACCTAAGCTTTGTTAAGTATAGATTCTATCTTGTGGATTGGCCCTTAAGTAAAATCCAGACACTGGATGGCTACTGCCATAAGTTCTATGCCGTCACAGCCCTAGCATATTTTTCTAGCAGGACAGATTGTAGGTCAAAGGCATTGTGGCTGGGTTGTGTTTACCTTTCTCTTTCAGTATTTGCAGAGAACTCCCCTCCCCCAATCAAAGACACTAGAACATAGGGGAGAAGGCTCCATGTAGGCACCAGCTTGATTGATACAAAATCAATGAGTTGTGTGGGTATTATCCTTGGCGACAAGGCCTCACTGTCTGTTTTTACAGGGCAACACATTGCTTTAGCAACATCCTGGGATGTTTGAGATTTCCATGGGACTGCTTTGGACAACAACTCAACTGAATGCAACCTAGTCCTGCTACTGAAAGCCTCATTTGGTTACAAGATATGGACAGTTGTGACTTCATTCCCCCTATTAATTGAGAAAGTTTCCACAGCACTAGGATTGCCCATGATTCCTCAAATGCCCCTCAATACTAGCTGTCTTTCCCAGAATTTCCTCTCTCAGTCCTGTCTCTCTTTGCTCTCTCCCATCTGGGTCCCATTTCTGTTCTCACCTACCCCCAGTTCACCTATACAATCTATTCTATTTCTCCTTCCCAGAGAGATCCATGTGTCTTCCTTAGTCCCTTCCCCTATACTTAACCTCTCTGGGTCTACTGATGGTACTTTGGTTATCATTTATTTAATGGCTAGTATCCACATATAAGCAAATACATACCATATTTATCTTTTGAGTCTGGGTTACCTTACTCAGGATAACTTTCTCTAGTTCCATCCATTTGCCTGCAAATTTCATGATGTCATTTCTTTCTTTCTTTTTTTTTTTTTTACAGCTGAGTAATAATTCATTGTGTAAATGTATCACATTTTCCCTATCCATTCTTCTATTGAGGGACATCTAGGTTGTTTTCCAGATTCTGGCTATTATGAATAATGCTGCTACAAACATAGTTGAGCAAATAAATGTCCTTATGGTATGATTGTGCATCCTTTGGGTGTATGCCCAAGATTGGTATAGCTGTGTCTTGAGGTATATTGATTCCCAGTTTTCTGAGGAACCACTATACTGATTTCCAAAGCGTCTGTACAAGCTTGCACTCCCACCAGCAGAAGCAGAGGAGGAGTATTCCCCTTGCTCCATATCCTCTCCAACATGAGCTATCATCAGTGTTTTTGATCTTATTCATTCTGACAGGTATATGATGGTATCTCAGAGTCATTTTGATTTTCCTGATGACTAAGGATGTTGAGCAATTCCTTAAATGTCTTTCAGCCATTTGTGATTCTTCTGTTGAGAATTCTCTGTTTAGATCTGTAAACATTTTTTAATTGGATTATTTGATATTTTTATATCTAGTTCCTTGAGTTCTTTGTACATTTTGGAGTTCAGCCCTCTGACAGATGCGGAGTTGGTGAAGATATTTTCCCATTCTGTAGGCTGCCATTTTGTCTTATTTATTGTGTCCTTTGCAGAAGCTTCTCAGTTTCAGGAGATCACATTTATTAAATATTGCTCTCAGTGTCTGTGCTACTGATACTATATTTAGGAAGTAGTCTCCTGTGCCAGCGCATTTAAGGCTACTTCTCACTTTCTCTTCTATCAAGTTTAGTGTAACTGAATTTATGTCAAGGTCTTTGATCCACTTGGACTTGAGTTTTGTTCATGGCAATAAGTATAGATCTATTTGCATTCTTCTACATGTTGACATCCAGTTATGCCAGCATCATTTGTTAAAGATGCTTTCTTTTTTCCATTGTACTGTTTTGGCTTCTTTTTAAAAAATCAGGTGTTCATAGATATGTGGGTTAATGTCAAGGTCTTTGATTCAATTTCATTGATCTACATGTCGATGTTTATGCTAATTACAAGCTGTTTTTATTACTACAGCTCTATAATAAAGCTTGAAGTCAGGGATGGTAATGTTTCCAGAAGGACCTTTATTTATTTTGGCTATCCTGGGTGTTTTGTTTTTCCATATGAAGTTGAGTATTGTTTGTCCAAGGTCTGTGAAGAATTGTATTGGGATTTTGATGGAGATTGCATTGAATATGTAGATTGCTTTTGGTAAAATTGTCGATTTTACTATGTTGATCCTACCTATCCAAGAGTGTGGGAGATCTTTCTATTTTCTGATATCTTCTTCAATTTCTTTCTTCAAAAACATACTGTTCTTATCATACTGGTCTTTCATTTATTTGGTTAGAGCTACCACATGTTATTTGTGGCTATTGTAAAGGGTGATGTTTCTCTGATTTCTTTCTCAATCCATTTATCATTTGTATATAGGAGGGCTACTGATTTTTTTCTACTTAATCTTGTATCCTGCCACATTACTGAAGGTGTTTATCAGCTATAGGAGTTCCCTGGTAGAATTTTTGGGGTCACTTACATATACTATCATATCATCTGCAAATAGTGAAAGTTTGACTTCTTCCTTTCCAATTTCTATCCCTTGATATCCTTTTGTTGTCTTATTACTCTAGCTAGAACTTTGATTACTATATTGAATAGATATGGAGAGAGTGGACAGCGTTGTCTTGTTCCTGATTTTAGTGGAATCACTTTGAATTTCTCTCCATTTAGTTTGATGTTGGCTGTTGGCTTACTGTAAATTGCCTTTATTATGTTCAAGTATTATCCTTGTATCCTTGATCTCTCCAAGACCTTTACCATGAAGGTTGTTGGATTTTGTCAAAGGCTTTTTCAGCATCTAATGAGATGATTAAGTTGTTTTTCTTTCAGTTTGTTTATATGGTGGATTATATTGACAGATTTTCTCATGTTGGACCATCCCTACATCTCTGGGTTGAAGCCTATTTGATCATGGTGGATGATTTTTATGTGTTCTTGGATTTGGTTAGCCAGTATTTTTATTGGTGAAATTATTTAGGCCACTCCACGTAGTTAAAAGGGAGGTTTATTTTATGGGGTAACTTACAATGAAGGGGTAGGTTGCAGGGTCTGGCAAAGGTATAGTGCAGTCCGGCGGTGTTCTCTGGAGAACTCTGCTCTGTCTACCTCCAGCGTCCCAAGTCCCCGCCCCACGTGCGCCTCCCCTTCCAATCCTCCGTCTTCCATTTCCTTCTCCGCCCTGCCTTGTGGGCGTGACCATTACGGAAGCCTCAATGGGGGTTGGAACTTCCTGGCCAATACTGGGATGGCTATCCACTACATATTTTATTGAGTATTTTCACATCAATGTTCATGAGGGAGATTGTTCTTTAATTCTTTTTCTTTGTTGCATCTTTGTGTGGTTTGGGTATCAGAGTAACTCATAAAAAGAATTTGGCAATATTCCTTCTGTTTCTATTGTGTGGAACAATTTGAGGAGTATTATTGGTATTAGCTCTTCTTTGAAATTCTGGTAGAATTCTGCACTGAAACTATCTGGTCCTGTTTTTTTTTTTTTTTTTTTTTAGTTGTAATGTAATGACTGCTTCTGTTCCCTTAGGGATTATAGGTCTATTTACATTGTTTATCTGGTCTTGATTTAATTTTGCTATATGGTACCTATCCAGAAAATTGTCCACTTTTCTTTTACATTTTCCAATTTTGTTGAGTACAGTTTTTGAAGTATGACCTAATGATTCTCTGGATTCTTCAGTGTCTGTTTCCCTTTTCATCTCTGATTTTGTTAATTAGGATATTATCTGTGCCTTTTGGTTAGTTTGGATAAGGGCTTGTCTATCTTTTCTCAAAGAACCAATTCTTTGTTTCATTGATTCTTTGTGTTGTTTTCTTTGTTTCCATTTTATTGATTTCAGCCTCAGTTTGATTATTTTCTGCTGTCCACTCTTCCCAGATGACTTTGCTTCTTCCTGTTCAAGGGCTTTCAGGTGTGCTGGTAAGTCACTAGTGTGAGATTTCTCCAACTTCTTTATGTGGCCACTTAGTGCTATGAACTTTCCCCTTAGCATTGCTTTCATAGTGTCCCATAAGTTTGGGTATGTGGTGTATTCATTTTCATTGATCTCTAACAAGTTTTTAATTTATTTCTTTATTTCTTCCTTAACCCATTGGTGATTCAGTTGAGCATTATTCAGTTTCCATGAGATTGTAGGTTTTCTGTAGTTTTTGTTGTTGTTGAAATCTAACTTTAAGTCATGGTGATCTGATAAGATACAGGGGGTTATTCCAATTTTTTTCTATCTGTTGAGGTTTTCTGTGTAACTGAATATGTGGTCAATTTTAGAGTAGGTTCCATGAAGGGCTGAGAAGAAAGTATATTCTTTTGTGCTTGGGTGAAATGTTCTGTAGATGTCTGTTAAGTCCACTTGAATCATAATGTTTGTCAGTTCCCTTATTTCTCTGTTAAGTTCTGTCTGCCAGACCTGACTATTGGTGGGAAGTCTCCCACTATTAATGTGTGGATTTGATGCATGATTTAAGCTTTAGTAATATTTCTTTTACAAATGTGGGGCATAAATGTTCAGAACTGAGACTTCATCTTGATACATTTTTCTCCAATGAATATGAAATGTCTTTTTTCATCTCTTTTGATTAATTTTAGTTTTAAATCTATTTTATTTGATATTAGGATAACTATACCAGCTTACTTCTTAGGTCTATTTGATTGGAAAATCTTTTCACAATCCTTTACTTTGAGGTAATGCCTATCTTTGAAGTTGAGGTGTGTTTCTTATATGCAGCAGAAGGATGGATCCTATTTTCATATCCGTTTTGTTAGCCTATGTCTTTTTATAGGCAAATTGAGTCCATTGACATTAAGGGATATTAATGACCAGTGATTGTTAACTCCTGTTTTTTTTTTTTTTTTTTTTCAAGACAGGGTTTCTCTGTGTAGTTTTGGTGCCTGTCCTGAATCTCACTCTATAGACCAGGCTGGTCTTGAACTCATAGAGATCCTCCTGACTCTGCTTCTCAAGTGCTGGGATTAAAGGCATGCACCACCACTGCCTGGCCTATTTTTTTGGTTTTGTTGTTGTTGTTGTTGGTAGTGTATGCATGTTTCCCTTCTTTGGGATTTGCTGGGGTGAGATTATTTATTGCCTGTGGTTTTATGGTTGTAGTTCCTTGGGTTGGAGTTTTCCTTTTAGTACTTTCTGTAGGGTTGGATTTGTAGATAGGCATTGTTTAAATCTGGTTTTGTCATGAAATACCTTGTTTTCTCTGTCTACAGTGATTGAAATTTTTGCTTGTAATAGTAGCCTGCATCTGTGGTTTCTTAGTTTCTGTATAATTTCTGTTCAGGCCATTCTGGCTTTAGAGTCTCCATTGAAAAGTAGGGCGTAATTCTCATAGGTCTTTCTTTATATGTTTCTTTGCCTTTTTCCTTTGCAGCTCTTTTTTTTTTTTTTTTTTTGGTTTTTCAAGACAGTGTTTCTCTGTGTAGCTTTGTGCCTTTCCTGAACTCACTTTGGAGACCAGGCTGGCCTCAAACTCACAGAGATCCACCTGGCTCTGCCTTCCAAGTGCTAGGATTAAAGGCGTGTGCCACCACCTCCCGGCCTTCCTTTGCTCTTAGTGCTCTTTCTTTAGTTTGTATGTTTAGTGTTTTGATTATTATATGGTGAGGGGACTTTTTTTCTGGTCCAGTCTATTTGGTGTTCTGTGAGCTTCCTGTACCTCCCTAGACATGTCCATTTTAGGTTGGGAAAGTTTTCTTCTATGATTTTGTTGACTATATTTTTCTGTGCCTTTGATCTGGGATTAATTTTCTTCTATCCCTATAATTTTTAGATTTGGTCTTTACATGGTGTCCCAGATTTCCTGAATATTTTATGTTAAGAATTTGTTGGATTTGACAAGTTCTTTGACTATGAATATATTTTTTCTATTGTATCTTCAATGCCTGAGATTCTTTCTTCCAACTTGTATTCTTCCAGAGATGCTAGCATCTGTAGTTCCTGCTGCTTACCCTGATTTTTCCATCTCCAGAATTACCTCAGGTTTTGTTGTCTTTATTGCCTCTATATCAATTTTCAAGTCTTGAACTGTTTCCTTTACCTGTTTGATTTTTTCTTTTTGTCTTTCTTTAAGGGATTTATTAATTTCTTCCAATTTTTTGTTTATCTTTTCCTGGATTTCTTTAAGGGAATTTTTCATTTCCTCTTTAAGGGCCTGTATCATCTTCATAAAGTTATTTTTAAGGTCTTTTTTTCCCTGCTTCATCTGTGTTGGGATGTTCAGGTCCTGCTGTTGTAGAACCACTAGGTTATGGTGGTGCCATATTGCCTTTTATGTTGGTTGCATGTTTTCTTAAACTGGCGTTTACTCATCTCCTCTTCCAAATGGTACAGGTGGTACTTGTGCCTACAGGATCTGCTGATGTTGCCAGAGAGGGATGTCCACAGGGAGGATGCTGGGGTAGGTGTGGTTGGGTGGCAAAGTGGGTCTTGTAGAAAGAGAGTCCAGTGGATGGCAGCAGTGGTGGTACCTGATTTATGACAAAGAAGCCACAACTGTACAATGGAAAAAAGAAAGCATCTTTAACAAATGATGCTGGCATAACTGGATGTCGACATATAGGAGAGTTCAAATAGATCCATACTTATAGCCATGAACAAAACTCAAGTCCAAGTGGATCAAAAATAACTTGAGGGGTTGGGGATTTAGCTCAGTGGTAGAGTCCTTTCCTAGCAAGCCCAAGGCCCTGGGTTCAATCCTCAGCTCAACTCCCCCAAAAACAAACAAACAAACAAAAAAACCCTTGCCTTAAATCCAGTTACACTACACTTGATAGAAGAGAAAGTGGGAAGTAGCCTTAAATGCATTGGTACAAGAGACTATTTCCTAAATATAATATCAGTAGTACAGATACTTGAGCAACAATTAATAAATGGGATGATACTCAAATGTATTGAATTTTACATGGTTTAATTTAAAGCAGAAAAGAACATCTGTCAAAATAAATGTTCCAACTGGACGAAGCCTGTAGATGCCCATTTATGATCTCTATAGTGGCTCTGGGTTTGGTAGCCAAGGAAACACACACACACAGAGAGAGAGAGAGAGAGAGAGAGAGAGAGAGAGAGAGAGAGAGAGAGAGAGAGAGAGAGAGAAAGGGAGGATGGAGTGATGGAATCAGACTGGCATTTACCCCGGAAAATATGAGGGGTTTGGCTAGTTTTATGCATTTTCAAGGTCATTTATTCTTTAATTATTCTTGTTACAGATATGTGTTATGTAGAAATTTATACATATAACCTGCTGAGTCCCTTTAGCATTGCTCATGTATATATTTGTTTAGGTCTGACAACATGGGTGATTATTCTGGAATTTTTTAATGAATGGATCAGAACATTTACAAACACATTTTGTTATAAAATATATGTCAGAAAATGTCTCAAAGTATGTAGTGATAATGTTAATTCCATCAATCAAGAATAAAACCATGCCGGGTAGTGGTGGTGCATGCCTTTAATCTCAGCACTCGGGAGGCAGAGGCAGGTGGATCTCTGTGAGTTTGAGGCCAGCCTGGGCTACAGAGTGAGTTCCAGGAAAGGCACAAAGCTACATAGAGAAACCCTGTCTTGTAAAAAAAAAAAAAAAAAGACCACTACCACAGTTTAAAGACAAATTTGAAGAAGCTTTAATTAACTGCTGCTCAGGTGGATGGGCTCTGGCCAGGTCCATCTCTGGTTTTCCAGAGAAAATGGCCCTGAATCAAGTTTACAGTGGCCTAAGTATTTCCCATCAGATCCAATCAGGTGTAAGTACACATTCTGATATACTTCCATCCTACATCCAATCAGGAGCAAGCATACATCCTGCCATACTTCCTGCCTGTGATCTCCCTCCCACATGTGATCAAGCATATCCAGTCCAGTTTGGTCAAACAAAGTTCTTTAGGGGAGTGAAAATATGTGGCTTTTTTTTTTTTTAATCTTCCATAAACAATAGCCTCCAGTGTTTCAGGAATTATCTGTCTTTGGGCTGGGCTTGTAGATCAGAGGCATTTTGTTTCATGAATCTCTAAGGCATAGGAATTAAAACTTAAAATTTAACTTTGCCTCACAATAACATGAAAAGGAGGGATTCTCTAAATGATAAAATAATTATAATGAATGTTATCATTGTTGTTGATATAGGCAGTGATAGCCTATTCTGTGCTATACACATCACTTCTAACTTCATTGCTAAATATTTTAACATGCATTATGTTGTCTTATAAAATAATTTCTCTGAGTGAGGCAGGTTATATTAAAACTATTATGGTAATTTTACAGATAAGGATGTCTTAAATTTTTTTGTTACATTTATTTACTGAGAGTGAGAAAGTATGTAAGTACCATTGCGTGATCACTTGGGAGCCATGGCCTGTGTGTGAATGTCAGAAGATAACTCTTATGAGTTAGTTCTTTGTTTCCATCATGCTGGTCCCTAAAGGGGAACTCATGTCATTGGTCTTAGAAGTAACATCTTTCCTGACCCACAGGATGTCTCAAAAGAAGAATATGGCAGAACTCAGACTAAAGGTCACAATATCTTGGTTCTAAAGTCTGTATTCTAAAAATAAGAACGGGTTTAAAGATTATGGTATAGATTCATAATTAAAACATTTAACCTTTTATCTTGAAATAATTGTAAATTTGCATGCAATTAGAAGAAATACTACAGAGATCCCATGCATGCAACAGTTTCCTGCAAGACAGCATACTGTAAAACTATAGCAGTAGATTATTACTGTCAGTTACCAGCACACTAACATTAACACAATCCAAGTATAGAACTTGCACACCCTGTACATATTTGGTTGCATGCTTTAGGGTTGCTTATTTTTTCCATGACTACCTATGATATTATTTTAAATAGTTCATTTTTCTATTACTTAATTCAATTACATATGAATATAAATTATTTTTATATGTCTTATGTATTCTATGATTTTGATGAACTCATTTCTTTTAGGAGTATTTTGTTTCTGGAGATTTTCTATGTAGATAATTATACCGTCTGGGACTAGAGAAAGTTCTATTTTTCTTTGCTTGTCTGAATGACTCTGCCAATTATTTAACTTATTAATATGTCTTGTAGCAGGTTTTGTATAGGAATGATGGCAATAGACATCTATTATTTCTGGCATAAGGAAGAAAATATTAAATCTTTCATCAATATGTTAGCTATGGGCTAGAATTTTTTTCTTTTTCTTCTGTCTTTAATAGGTGTTCATCATGACTGAGCATCTGAATGGAAGTTTCCTTCTATTTCAATTTTTCAAACAAGTGTTTTATTTTATCTTTAATTTTTTTCAGGAATGAGTGAGGACTTTTGCCAAATGCTTTTTTCTTGCATTTATTGCTAGAACAATGTGGTTTTTCTGAATATTATTGTGACCAACAACAAATTTTGAAATATGTTTCAATTCTTCAAAAAACTTCAGTTAATCATTATGATTATTTTTTGTGCATTGCATATTTATATTTGCTAGTGTTTTAAGAATATTTGCATATATATTTGTGAGAAATGGCTCTGGTTTATTATGAGTTATGATTTTATAAAATGAATTTCAAAATGTTTCATCTATTTTCTGGAAGAGGTTGTGTAGCAGTAGAGGGCAGATGCTAGGGGATGGAAGATGGGTGGAATCAGGATGCATGATATGAAAGACACAAAGAAAAAATAAAAAAGAAAGTTAAATAAAAACAAATAAACAAGCAAAAACAAATATGTAGTCTTTTGAGGTGCCATGTATGGCTATTGGAAATGACATAATGAGACTTTCGATGACTTCAACAAATGTATTCAATATTAATGTCTAATATTTAATTTGTAAAATGTAGAAGCAAATATTTTCTCATTGTTTAAATGATTCTATACACTGGGGAATTTTGAGTTTGAATTATCTACCTATCACTCTGGTTTAGATTTTAAAGGTGAAGGCAAAATGTAAAAATAAAATAAAATAATGTTGGAGTAGTAAAATTCAGAGGCAACTGTGGTCTGTATCGAGTAAAATTTGGGTAAGTTCACTTTTTGTGGAATGTATAATTTAGTTTTTAGAATCTGAAATGCAAGAGCCAATTCAACAAAAGCCTAACTAACACTTTGGATGCCAGTAACCATTAAGACACGTCTCTTCTTGTGAGGTAACCCAGACTCAGAAAGACAAACATGGTATGTACTCACTCATAGTAGGATACTAGATATAAAACAAAGATGACTAGACTGCCACACAACTCCAGGGAGGCTACCTAGAAAAATCCCTAGGAAAGACACAGGGATTGCCCAATGACAGAGAAATGGATGAGATCTACATGAACAACCTGGACGAGAGTGGGAGTAATGAAAGGCAAAGTTCAAGGGAAAGAGAGCTTAGGGGAGCAGGAGATCCCAGCTGGGTCAAAAACAGAAAGGAAGAACAAGGAATAACAAACCATGATAAATGAAGACCACATGAGAATAGGAAGAAGCAAAGTGCTAGAGAGGTGGAGCTCCAGGAGTCCAATTGTCAAGAAAGAGGAGGGACTGTAAGAGTGTGAATTGTTGAGACCAAGATCGGAAAAGCACAGGGACAAATAGCAAAACTAATGGAAACACATGAATTATGAACCAAAAGCTGTGGAGCTCCCAACTGGATCAGGCCCTCTGGATAAGTGAGACAATTGAATAGCTTGATCTGTTTGGGAGGCACCCAGGCAGTGGGACCCAAACCTGTCCTTAGTGCATGAGCTGGCTGTTTGGAACCTTGGGCTTACACAGGGACACTTTGCTCAGCCTGGAAGGAGGGGACTGGACCTGCCTGTACTGAATCCACCAGGTTGAATTGAATCCCCAGGGGATTCTTGGCCCTGGGAGGAGATGGTAATGGAGGGAAGGGGTTGGGGGAAAGGTGGGGGAAAGGGCAGGACAGGGGAGGACAGGGGAACCCATGTCTGATGTGTAAAATTAAAACACAAATATAATAAATAAAAAAAGGAGAAAAAAAAGGCACGTCTCTTCTCAAAGCCATATTTCTCACTTAGAACTTAGTGGAGACTTCAATCTTGTTCTATTTTCTATCCTAGAGAAGACAAACTGTGGAATATTTTTGTCCAAATTAGTAAGGAGAAAATATTGCATATAACTTAACAACACAGCTGCTGAAGGTGGTATAGTTGAGGTCATGGTAAACCGTAAAGATAAAGGACATCTCATCCTAGCAGAGTCCAAAATCTCCACTGGTCTCTGAACAGTATTTGAGCCTAATAAAGTGAGCTCTGGTTTTACTCCATGAATGGTGAAGCTGACTTTTTAAGGAACTTAAAAGAAATGAAATCTGTTTTCTGAAGGTTTTTATTTTAAAATAGATACAGGGGACAAGAGGGACAGATGTGTGCGACAATATAAAAACAACTTCTTTGTTCCCTTGTCCTTCTCTTGAAGTAATTTATTCCTGGAGATCATGGCTACTTTGTCTATGCAATCTATAAGTTAAATTGTTAAAAAACTGATAGAGTTCTTTCAGGATGAGCCCATTCCCCTCTGCTGTTCTGTGTAAAATAACCTGTGCTTTCATTGGTGTTTTTAGCCCTTGGAGGGTTTTTTGTATTGTTTTGTCTTTTTTGTTTGTTTGTTTTTCTTTTCTTGCCGCTCCTGCTTCAGTTTCCACATCATCCTGGTTCAGGACTCGGTTCTAGATCATCGTGAAGGAGAAATAGGTTTTCCCTGGGAAGTGTCAGCATGCCGCAGTGCACAGGAGTGTGTCATGTGTTCTTAACACATCATATAGTGATGGGCCTGTAGTGGTATGTCTCTCCTATCTCGGTGAAATTTAGGGTAGCATTATTTGAACTGAGGGAAAGTGGGACTGGGTGTGTGTATACAGCATGCAGAGCACAAGCAAAGGGGAATTGGAAAGATCAAAAATGGAGTTAAGTAGGAGGGAAGACCATGACTCTTGGAGATACTGGTGCAAATCTATGACTGAGCTTTCAATAATTCCTGTCTTTCATCCTAGCCACTGCCAAAGCATACAAAAATGTCCTAAAATGTAAACTCCTTTTCAATTAATATTTTATTGCCGATTATGGTTCTCAATCATCTTGGCACCTTATATAATAATAATAATAATAATAATAGCTATGAATAAAAGCAAGTTATAAATTGAAGTTAGCCTTCTAGAGTCTCACGAGATCAAGCTGGAGTCCCAAGGCATGTCGCTTTCCTTGCTTTGATTTCTGTTCTTCAGTCTCCTCTCTTCAGAGCAAAAGCTCTTATTAGTTCACTGTTTCTCTGCTGTAGTACAGGCACAGCATCTCTGCCTGAGGACAGAGGAGAGCCAGTGCTGCTAGGTACTTGACAAATGGCCGGCCCTCGTGACCTTTAACCTGATGAAGGAAGCATGGTGTTATACCTCATTTGAAGAGACAGAATTTTCTTCATACTCTACAATTAATGTCTACCGCAATCACTTTTACTTTTTGTCCCTTGCATTCTTGATTTTTTGTGTTTGTGTGTGTGTGTAATTTCATGTGAAACAAACCTTTCTATGCTTTCACGGGACTTGAAAATTATTCATAAAGAATAAAATAAAAGACTATTGTGTGAAAAACTAATCACCTTTACTTTCAGAGGCCTCATTTGAGTGTTTCAACAAGATTTTCTCTCAATATCATTCTATTTACAAGTGCTAAAAGAATCTTCTTTAGTATCCCACACTAAATGGACCATGTTTATAGCAAAAAGGCAGCGATTTACCATGCTAAGAATTGGTTGAGTATCCCCAGGTGCCAGTCATGGTACTAGGTGACATTGGGGAAGCAAATACAAGTGTAGCTGTGTTAATACACCAAAGACTCATAAATATGTTAGGAGAAGGGATGTAAGACCAACAGACGAACAATGAAGATACAAATGCCAGAATCACGGGAATCAATCACAAGGAAACTGTAAACAGATGGAGCTATTGCTCTTATCTGTTACAAATTTTAGGGAAGCAAACTTGTTTAAGAGCAGGCAACACGTTAGATCCGGAAAAGAAAGAGCATGGAGATAGGATATGATGGTTCTACGGCTAGTGCTCTGGAAGCCAGGAACAGGCAATACTCACTGATAATACTGATTTATAGGGCACATGCTCAGGTCTTCTAGTACCATTAACTCATGTATCCTCATTTTCTGTCTCTGGGGTTGTTTTGTGGTCAGAACCTGATCCTGTAGCTTCAGCTACAATTGGGGACCTACTTGAACTACAACTGTTACCAATAATTTGGTTCTGTCCACATGGAATTATTTTTTAGAAATATGAACATTTCATATTTTTGAAAACACCATATTTTAATGTAATTTTTTTGTAAGCTATGTTTACAAGCATTTAAGAAGAAAGTACTCTAGGGCCTGGGGAGATCACTTAGTGGTTACTAGAACACACTGTGAAGGCATGAAGTTGGGTCCCAACACTTATATAACTATATAGATCAGTTGATGGAGGCAACTTGGAAATGAAGGAGAGCAGACAGACATCTCCAGAAACAGAATTGTTCTTTTAATCAGAACGACTGAAAGGCTGCAGTCTCTTGTGGAAGCAGAGAGTGTATACCTGTGGGCTGGTAGGATTTTGGTGTTTTATTGGACAAGAAAGGGGAAACTTTGTTGATAGAAGGATCTATGTGCAGGTGAGTTCCCTTGCAGTCTGGAAGCAGTGGATACCAGTGGGTTTGGTGTGTGCGTCTCCTGATGTGAAGCTTGCATAAGTGTCATTAGTCATGTCAACTCTTCTGTCTGGAGTTTCTGGCTTTTAAGCTTTTAGGTCATTAACCCTTCAGTGACAAGCTGGGCATGGCCTCTTAGGTGCCTGGACACAGGAGGATCATTGGGGATTTTGGGCCATCAGCCTAGATGAAAAACCTTGGCTCTAGACCCTGCCTCAAAGGGATATGATGGAGAATGACAGGACACTTGATTCACGTCACTGGCCGCCACATGTATGCATATACCATTTTCATATACTCCCACTTCTTTCAAAGAATAGAGTCTGTGGACTGTGACTGGTTCAATGGTAGGGTACTTTGCCTAGCATGTACAAGACTGTGGGTTAAATCTCCAAGACACAAAATCTAATATTAATGTCACTAAGATCAAGATCAACTAGTTGGCCTCTATTTTTGTGTGCTATTATGGAAGTCATTCCCATGGGTAACTCTAGAAGGGCCTGCATTTGATATAAAAAGGAATTAGGTTTCTAGTTCTAAAAGTCTCATAAGGATACCTTAGACCAATGACCACAGTTAACATAGTGTTCTAACACAAGCCTTTGATGTAACATGCTGGCACAATATCATTCTATGGAATTCTAGTCAGAATTCACATCTTCAAAAGTTTCTGTAGGAGACTGAACTACCAACCAGGGATCCTGCGAGGGACTCACCCAGGCAC
Source organism: Onychomys torridus (assembly GCF_903995425.1). NCBI lineage: Eukaryota > Metazoa > Chordata > Mammalia > Rodentia > Cricetidae > Onychomys > Onychomys torridus. The sequence goes on along the minus strand of NC_050444.1, from coordinate 46,601,844 downwards.
TCTGCACATAAACTACAGTTGTGCAGCTTGGTCTTCGTGTCAGACTTCTAACAGTGGGAGCAGGGGCTGTCTCTGATTGTTGCCTGCTTTTGGGACCCTTTCCTCCTTGCAGTTTGCCTTCTCCAGCCTCAAAAGGAGGCTCACTCATTGCCGGAGTATAGGCATATCTCACTGCAACTTAATATACCATGGCTGGTTGATATCCATGAGAGAGGCCTGCCCTTTTCTGAAGAGAAATGGAGGAGGAGAGGTGGGTGGGAGGCAGGACTGGGAGAAGAGGAGGGTGGAGAAAATGCTGTCCGGATGTAAAAACAAAAACAAAAATAAATACAAAACAAACACGTTTCTGTATCTTTGTTATAAACAAAGATTCCTGGAATGATTGCTGTGGAGGGGTCAAGGGGTCAGTACCAGGTAAGCACAAAGTGGGAACCTGAATAGGATTATGGAAGAGAGAGACTCATGGGACAAATGGAGACATTTAAAAAAATCTAAAAATTTGTTGATATTGTTGTACAAATGTTGGAATTCCTGATATTGGTAATTATGCAGGACTAGGTATCAGATAGATGTTGACACTAAAGTGTGTGGTAAGAGTGCAGAGCATGGTGGTATTTTTTGCAACTTTTGAAAAGTCTAAAACTGTTCAATTAATTAAAAAATACTTATATGCAAATGCCATACAAATACATAACTAAAAGAAATTCAGTTTTATTATTTGTACATTAATAATGTCAGTGGTTACAAGTAATTTATTTAAGTATAAAGGTATCTGTCTACATATGGTCAATATTGAGCTTTGAATATGTTTTAAAAATGTAATAGTAACATTTATATTTATTATAATTGTATTTTGGAGTGGGCTCTGGCTGCAGATTTCCCTCTGATACTTTCTGAATATTGCTTTAGAAGTGTTGTAATTGCATTTACAATAAAGCATATTACAAATAGTGGAAAGATTTTGCTTTATGAATCAACATTTTTAGGATTTATGCACATATGTGTATCTATAATTCCTTGAAATGCTGTTTTAAATATTGCTTGGTGTGAGAAACATGTATTATATACAGGTAAGAAATTGTCAAAAAAGTAATTTAATTAGGTTTTTTTTTCTTTCTTTGTATTTTTTTCTCTACTTTCTCAGCCTCTCAGCCTGAGGAAACACATTGTTCTCGCCTGTTCTACTGCCCTCTAGAGGTAGACTGGAGAAAACTTGTGTTGTTATGGACTCCCGAATAGGAAATGCAGCTTGGAACTTTCCGTAGTTGGTGGAGGGTGGTTTATTCACATGTACATTATTTTAGCGAAGTATCACATTCTTAAATTTTATATCATATTTCTTGGATGTTGTTGTGAGGCTTAATGTTTATTTTAGCTCTGCATGTCACACTAGCCTGGTGCCAAGTGTGTACACAAGACATAGCGGCCAAGGAAATTTCATCAATAGAAGTCTGCTTTCCAGATCTTTCCTCCCTTGTATGAAATTCTTCCACCTCCATCACAGCCAGTCCTTCCTGAAGACATCTAAAACTCTTTATCTCTGTCTTTCCTTCTCTGAAATAAGCAACAGGGAACAGTTAAACTCTACTTGAACACTCACGTATTATACATGATGGAATTTTGAGCGTATTCACATCAACTTACTTCCACTTGCTCAGTCTCCTTTAGAATTCCAGTGTTAGCATTACTGGCATGATATTTGCATGGGCTATCTTAATTAGGTTAAGAATCTTCAGATATATATCTTTACTTTTTCCTTTAACATTACACTTTTACTAGAACTGCTGAGCATTTATCCTCTCAAAATAAAGAACAAATCGAATTTGTCAGGAGTAACATGGTATGTATTTTAATTTATGTAAAACTTTCTGGAAATAGTCTATGAATGTTCAAAAGAAGTATGCATTGATTATTGTTTTAGACTAGGAGTTGAGGTTAACTAGACTAATTAGTTGAACATTATTTTAAAAGGACATTTGCAATATGATCTTAAAATTCTTAGGTTATTTTTGTTTTCTCTGAGCAGTACAAACCTCACCACAATGAGGAACTGAATGGTTTCAATAGCTAATGACTGAACTTTTCACCTCAGGCTCTCGTTCACATTAGGCTGTGATTTAAAGTGATTGACAGCCATTTCATAGTATCCTGCCAAAGAACTGGGGGCCAAAATCATCCAAATTATGGAGAGAAAATGCCCCCAATAGAAAAAAATAAAGGCAGAAATGAAATGACCAGTGTAGCTGGAACTAATTGGCCCCCTTCCTGGCAAAAGAGTGAACGTGCACAGGGACTGAATAATCTCTTGGATTTGGTGGCAGACCCTTGTAGGTTGGAACTACGGATTGGCAGGTTAGCATAAGGGGAGGCCATATCCCCCTAGTATGTGACACTTCTGTTCTGTGAATTTCCATTTTGTGGAGCTGTCAATCTATGGCTTTTGTAAGCCTTAAACTTTCTTTAGAAACAACACGACAAAAAAAAAAAAAAAAAAAAAAAAAAAATGACCCTACCTCCTAAACTACCACATAAATCAGCTTGATTAGTAATCTCTATTGAGAGACACCAAGTGTTAAATAGACGGGGTATTTGAGATACAGAATGAAGGACTTGGCAGGGCCAAATAGGGAAGTCTGAACGGCGTCTGCCCCTTCAAACTCACTTGTATGAGTTTGAAGCCTATTCACAATGCACTAAGTTATAAAAGTGCAAACTATAGCTGCCCACAAGCAGCCTTCAAACAACATTAGGAAGCAAATGTGTAACATCAGTATTTATTAAAGATACAGGAATCTCAGGAAAACGCTTTATAATAAGAAAGCCAAAGGTGACAGTCCTTTAGCTATGAGCCCATGAATAACAGCCCACTTTGAGCATTCTTTTTTCATTAACAAGAATTTGATCTTTTTATTTCTATCTTGAATTTTTATTTTAAGCTCTATACTAAAGCCACAGATGGGATATTGCTGTGTCATTTCCATGGCTTCATACAGATTACCAAATGTGTGCAGCTGTCCCAAGCTCCCTTAATAGACCACCAGCTTTTCAATACATCTTCCACTGATGGCATTTCTGTGGATAAACACAATTTCAGAAAGAGACAGGCCATATGTCCCACCATGCACTCAGCTACAACAAAGGCCTTCTTTAAAAAGTTGTTCCCTGTCTCCTATCATGTCATGGCTTTTACATTTTTGATCATCTTTCTGATTTTAATTATTTTCTCTCTTTTTACCCTACATGTGCTGTGGGTGTATATTTCGGCTTCTAATTTAGTGCTTTTATGGGCTCCCTGAGGGTGTGAATGAGTGGATCTCTGTGTCTATATACCTTTCTAGTGCCTTTTATTGGGCATTTCCCCTCTGTCAGTTTGTCTTGGACAACTTCAATGTGATAGTTTTTGTCTTATCATTATATTTTGTTATTATCTTTAGGAGCCTGGCCTTTTCTAATGAGACAGAAAAGGAGTAGATATGGATGGGAGAGGAGGTCAGAAGGAACTAGGGGAGGTAGAGAGAGGGGAAACTTTAATCAGGGTATATTATGTGAAGATTAAAAAGCCTATTTTCAATAAAAAGAAAATAACTTGTACCTGCATTATTTATTAATTTAGAGACTGTGATTTTGAGATGCACAGTAGAAATAAAACATTTGTTGAATGAAATAGGATATATTATAAATAGTTTCTAATATACTTGTCCCTAAGCATCTCCCAACTCATTTTTTTTTTTTTTCTGGACCATAAGACACAGTGTTTAATATCTGACTTTCTCCCTTTAGGAGATAATCAAAATCTCTGGTTACTATTGTGTAGTCTTTCATTGAGGTTAAATATTGTTAGATCATGGAGCTGGAGAGAGCTCAGTGTTTATGGTAAATTGTTTGCTGCTCAAGCAATTCAGATCTCCAGCACCCACGCAAAAGCCAGAATTTGGCTGCCTGTGCCTCTACTCCTAGTGTGTGGGGTGGGAGCTGGAGATAGGCAGATCCCCAGGCTCACTGTCCAGCTAGTCTAGCCAGAAAGATCCCATCTCAAAAAAGGAAGGTGAAGAGAGAGGTTGATGCTTAAAGTCCACCTCTAGCTTTCACACCTGCAAACAAAGGCCAGTGCACCTGGGCGCACACAGGAGTGAGTGCATGCATACACATACATACAATTGCGAGATGAGTGATGTGAAAGACAGGTGTGTGTGTTTCATTTAGTACAGGTAATACTCCTACTAATATGCTCAAATTTTACACTTCCATGATAAAAAAGTATTGTTTTCAAGTTCTCTACAACTTTTCCCATTAGAGGACTTTAATAGGTGACCTAAATAAAAATAATGCACCAGCAACAATAGTTATTCAAGACCATTTCAAGGTTGGCATTTGGTTCCCTTATACCAATGCAACTACATTACACTCAAACATTTAATAGACTACTGATTTGTCTCATTTCCTTCACTTGATTTTGCATGTGACCACTGTCTTTTAAGCCTGAAGAATCCTTCATTGTTGGAACTGTGTCTCTTATCACTGTAGAATGCGTCGTTGGTGAGGTGAACATGAGCTCTGAGTTGGTGCCCATTGGGTTCATACCCAAACTGATATATTAAATTTTCTAATGTAAGTACTTCACTTCCACCTACAAGCATTTGTAGATAATGAAAATAACAGCACGGAAAACATCGCTGTGAGCCCGCAATCTCTGGTAGCTTTACTGCTCTTCTCAGGTGTGGAATGTACATTTTCGTATTACTTTTAAAAACTGAAATTTCTAAAGGCTGTGGAAGTAATCGCTGATAAAATGGACTCTTATGTGATCCACTGCTGAAGAAAGTGGGTTGGGTAAAATCCTCAAATTTCTCGAAACCTCTACAAATCATTTCAAATATCCTTCAATATCACACAAACGAATCATCTAAGTGGCGTGTTCATCCTATGTAAAAAGAGAAGAGAATCACAATAAAAGGAGGAAGAAAGGAGAAAATGTCATTCCAGGGACTTTGGCAATCATTTGAGATCACACTTTTTTTTTTTAATTATTAAAAAAATATGTGACTCTTAAATTGGGTGTGGTGGCACCTGTTTGTAATCCTAGCTCTCATGATGCTGGGGCAGGAAGGTTGTGAGTTTGAGTGCTTGCGTAGCCTGAGATCCATAGTGACAGCCTGTCTCAAACACCACACACACACACACACACACACACACACACACACACACACACACAGCATATAGACCAGCTCCCCCGCACAAAACCCCCCAAAACCAACAAAAACAAAGCAAGCAACCAAAAAGTGTGATTCTTGAAACTTCAATGTTTTTTGCATTGTGTGCTTTTACAGAAAGCTAAATGAGATTTTTAATAACACTTGAAATCACTTTGTGTTGTATATTTCCAATGGATATCCTCCTATAGCATCTATGTTCATTATTACCCCAAATAGACTGCTCTTTAGAAAATATAGACATGCTTATAGTTTGTTTTGCTGTTGAGTTTAGGGAAATATAAATGAGTGCTTGTAGTTCTGACAGATGTGTGGTGAGTTGTCCTGCTTCATGGTGTGTGACTGGCTTTGTCGGGGATTCCGTGTTTGCAGCCATGCTGTCGACATCCACCAGAGAGCAGGGCAGCTCTGACACCCACATCTTTCACACTAGGAATTGATGGAGACAGTAACAAAGCCAGATCTTTGGCCAAACAACCAGGAGTACAGTTCATTTCAAAGGTCAGCGCGTATTTAAGCTTGCTTCATTACTGCCACCGTTATGCCTGAGATTTTCATTAAAAAAAAAAAAAAAAAAATCAGTTTACCCAGGCTCCTTTAGCAACAGGAAAATGAAAGTGCTGAGTCCTATTTTCATTTGGGGATATCAAAGTTTTATCAAATTATAGAGGTGGCGTTTCAGAGTATTTCATATCTGATCAAGAGAGAAATCCAGAAATAATTTTCTCTTTATTCAAGAGTCTTTGAGGCAGAAGGACCATTTTATTATTTTTATTTAATATTGTGCCCAACTCAATCATTTTGGATTCAGAAAGAAAATAGACATTTAAAACCAATTTATAATAAAAGTTTTTGGAGTTCAATATTTTTATTTAGAGTTTCTAATGAAAACGCTTCAGTTCATACTCTTTTGGCATGCATTTATCTGCTGTTTAGCAAAAAAATACATATAAGCTTTTATTTTATGGATGGTGAACAAGTGAATAATTATGAATATTTTACTTTCTGTTTGCCTTTTAAGATTAAAGCAAGGATATTTTATCTGTTTAAAGATTGTTTTCTTATTTACTTTGTATGTTCAGTATATATATATATGGGAAAAGATATGATGTGGAATATATTGGGAATATTAATTTGGTCAGTATATATTAAAGAATTGCAAATGTGTTTTGTCACAAAGTTCTATTAATACACTATTTATTTTAATTAAAACAATCACGGAAGAAGTTTTTTCCTATCTTATTTGCAAAAACTAATCTAAAAATTGAAAAATAATCACCTGACATATAAGAACCAAGATGCAAACACAATTCCAAAATAATGTTTTTAATCAAGGCCTTTGATAACAAAACGAGAAAGAAAGAGAAAAAAAAACACATTATAAAAGTGTTTTTGTAACTTGTTTGAAATTGAAGTTTCTGAAGGGTTTCTTAAATGATGACATCATGTGTAGTAAAAAGTTTTAAAACAGAGATGCTATGATCTTTTTAGATCATGGAAATTCCTCAGAGAAACACTACCACTTTCAAGCTATGTAGCAGAATGTGTGCATGTATATATGCATATACAGATGATACTTTTAACTGGATTATTTTAGTTTTGGCATTCTTGCATTTTTGAAATGAATAAATGTATTGTAACTGAGAGAAAGAGGGAAATATATATACATATACATATATATATATATACATGTACTTAAATACTTTTAGATTTATAACTACAACTTGCAAAACTATTAGATATGTTATTAATAATGAATTTTTAAATTATTTTGTAATAATGAAGAAATTAACATGGCTTAAAAACCAGTTATGTACTCTGCTCAAATCTGGACTACTTCCGTGGGTTCTGTAGGTTGTTTAGAATTGCTGCCTTCCTCTTTGATTTTAGAAGAGTTATCTGTAGAAAGAATGTGAGTGGAATCTAGAAAATGTGATAACGGGACTTTAGGATAAAAACAAAATAAGAAAAGTAAAAACCTGGCAAATCTGGAAGAAATAGAACCTCCATTCTCTTCAGGTTAATCTATGTACCTGAAGAACTGGTTGTTCCTTTCTTCTCCTTCTCTTAAGTGAAGTACTGCTGTCTTTATTTCTTATAAACTGTAATGTGACTTTAACGTAGACTTTAAAAAGTTTTCTTAAATGTTATTTAAAACTTCAAAAGGAGAGATATGCATTGATTAGAAAGCCGTGAGTGTGTGTTCAAGAAGGTAAGCATGGGCTGATTTGTCTACCACTTGCCTAGCTGGACCTTCTCATATAACTTTATGATGATGCTGAGAAAGCTGGGTGAGACAGGGCACTTCCAGAAATTCAAGACTTGTGACTTCAGAAGTGAACTAATCAGCATGCAGGCCAAGGTTATTGCACTGTATTTTCTATTGTGCTTCCTTTGTATTTTTTTTTTCCTGTAATCAGTTACCTGAATTAAAAATAAACAAGCTCCTACCCCCTTCCCACCAGGTGTTCATCCCAACACTGTTATCACTTGGAACAGGAAAACTGAAGCCAATTTTTGTGTATATTCCTGATAATTTGATTGTAAAAATGGAGGCTTTACATGTGAAGAATTAGTTTGTGCCAGTTTTGAATAACAGAAGTTGTTCTCTTGATATGATATTTAATGATGATAACTTTAAGTATGTCAATCATGTTAGGAATAGAAATTAAAACCCAGATTGTCTGTTCAAAAGTCTGAATTTAAAAGTTTAGTGTACACAAAGACTGCAGAATTACACTGTTATTATTTTTTTTCTCTTCAAAATCAATTTCTGAAAGGTTCAGGGCTCAAATACGAGAGCCTAAGAAAGTCAGGTGAGCCAGGCATTTCATTCTTCACCCTGCCTGATCACGGCTTGCTCTCCAACCCAGATGGCCCTGGTTAGAACTGATGCAAGCAAAACAGTATTTTAAAGTCTGTTTCCTTTGTAATACTGAAATCCACTTCAAATGATGACTTAGAGGTAGAAGTGACCTCTAACTTTTTCTTAGAAATTGAGTTAGGTTTGTTTGCTCTTTGGCTTCCCTTTTGAATTCAAGCTAGAGACTCTGGGAACTGAATAGCCCTTTATAGCAATTCGGCGTTTGCTGTGGTGCAGCCGCCAGAGGCAACTGGGACTGTGTCTGTGGACAATTGCTTCCATCGTCTGCATTTGTTTATTAATCAGACGTGCTTAGTTAGCTGCCTCAGATTGGAAGATGACAATTTCCAAAATAGCTGCTTATGTGGATTGTGGTAAAGATGGTATCTCACCATCTTCAATGATCTGCACCCCTAGCTTCCATTTAAAGAAAAATAAACCCCTTAAGCTGCAAGCAGAATAATTATTTAATACAAAAATAAAGACAAGAGCTGGGAATGTAGTTCGTGGTAGAAAACTTGCTTAGCTTCCTCTCAAACTCCATTATCAACTAAATACGAATAACTAGGACAACAGGCAGGATCCCAACCCAAATGTAGCCTTTGCCTTTCACTGAGTTCTCAGTACTTGTGAACATTGAATTTACCAACATTAAAATTTTCTACAAACTCCATGATACAAATCTGAAGCTCTGTGTGAAGATTGGCAAGAAATCTGGCACTATAATGATAAATCTAACTTGTAGATTTTTATAGGAAGTTGTAATATTGACACATTTCTACCTCACAGTGCAAAGAATTGAATATACATTTGCAAGATATTGTTCAAAAATATATTTACATTTAGTTGATTGAGAGGTTTTAATAGATACAGAAGTGATAAATACCTTACCACTCCAGGCCTCAGAATCCAGGTCCTATACAATGAACTAGATGAAAAGATCACATTATACTTTCTTATATGTTAAAACTTAAAATAAAAATGAATGACCAATCTGCAGGGACTTCATGAATTCAACCCAATAATCTACTAAAAAAAGAAATGAATTTATTTTAGAATTATTATTTAGGGAGAATGCTGGTGCTCTCTCAGATGATAACATATTTTAAATAACTCAGGAATTATATTTCTGTAGAGTTGGTCATTTTAACATTTGGCTTGGCTTTCTAACTTATTCCTCCAAAATAAGTGATTCTTTGTTAGAATACTGCAGAATTCTCATTAATCTCCTTTTTGATATTCATGTTTTTAACTAAGAATCCTCATGTTGCTATTTGTACATTTAGGATTGTAAGTAATATATTTTATTTTCTTAGCATATGCTGAAATGTAGGTACTTTCATATGCAGATCCAGGCTAGTTTTAAAATGGCAGTTTCAAATTTCACAGTACATTATTAATCTGCAAGACCACAAAAATCTAGTCTAGTGTATGAACTATTAAAGAAATTCTGAAAACAAAATGCTATTAGCTAGAAGCATGATTTCTGTAGGTTCACTTTTGGAATTGCATGTGCTTTGCATGTATTATTCTTAAGGGAAGTTCTTGTACAAAAGTTCAAGGGCCTGATATTTACATGTTCCCTTTACGTAGCACACCAAACTGATTTGTGAGGAAATGAAGGGAATTTAAATTAAAATTTTAGGCCACGAATGTAAAATTGCTGAATATTTGCACATAGTACAGGGTTGGGGAATTTTTTAAAAGTCATCCATATAGCAATAGGACTTTTATTAAACAGTAGTTCTAATATAGTTTCTTTATGGAAACAGAGAATAGGATTTAATGGGGTGACATTTTGAGTATGTTAAGTAAAATGAAATAAGATTAGCTTTATTTTTTCCTATTTTCCCACAGCCCTTCGGAGGTTTAGTGGCAGAATTACCACTTCTAATTTGTTTTTCGTCCCGTGCAGGCATTTCATTAACCTATTCCTGGCTCTGTAGCTTGCCTGCAGAGAGACCAGGCAGAAGCATTACTGCACAGAATGTTGTTGACAGTGTGCACCGTGGAATGTGTTTCAGAATACAAGGGCGCCATGATCACTTTTGCTGTGCTCACACTAGAGTATTAAAGGGTCCATTTTGGTTAAATGGTATCATATAAAGTAATGTTATTTAATAATATTTAAATAAAAGTTATGAGGTAGTACTAGGCAATGCAAATTTTAAGTAATAGCTCTCTGAAATTATTCTGACTGCTTCAGATTCTAGAATAAGGACATCAACATTGAAGTGCATTCCTGAAATTTGCTATTTGCTCTGTGAACTATTGGAATTGTAAGTAAAAGTTTTTGTAAAATAGTTGATTTCTCTCCAAAATAGCTATAAGAAGCACAGAGGAAGGGCTTAGAAATACTGTAAGCAGATATAACCATACATTCTCCTGGATATAATAAAAATTTCCTCTTTCACTCATTAAAAATCTCAGTTATATGCTAGCGAAATAAATTATATAAATAAATCTGGCATTGAAATGCATAAGATAATTTTTTCACATTGAAGTTACTTTTAAAAATTACATTTTTTCTCTGACTTTAATTTTACATATATGCATTCCTCAACAGAGTGTTTTAGTTGAGGTGAGAGGATTTTGAAAACTGCATTGGCTAAGAACAAACAAACTCCCACAAACCTTGAATTTAAAATTTAAAGGTACTTCTGAGTTGAGAAGTGGAGGCAAAAGGTTTAAGAGTCCAAGGCAAACCTTGGGTCCATAGCTGGAAGCCAGCCTAGGCACATGCAACCTGTCTCAAAAATGGAAAGAAAAGAAAAGAGAAAAACAGAAATGGCACTTTGAAGTTCAGCTTAAAAAAAAAAAAAAAGGTGGAAGAACATCCACCTTAAAACTCCAACATTCTGGCTCAATTGTATTGGTTCTTATCTGTCTGCATGGAGAGGAATATGCTCATCACTTGTGCACAACTTTTCCTTGTGTTGGGATGTTGTGAGATGCCAGTTGCTTCTGCCTTTTGCTTACTCTGAGACTGTGCTCTTGCTTGCTAGCTCATGTGGAGCTCAAACATGCCCAACAATAACTTCTGTTTGTTAGTTTGTGTTCTGCAGTAAGAAGCTCCGAGAATACCCCTCGTTAGTTTACCTAAAAGACCATCAAGTTCAGCTCTTACTTCACTGTTTTTTGACTTTTTTGTTCTCGGTTCCAGTAAAAGTTTGAGATAGACTTCAGCAAACACCTGTTCAGAAGGCACGACACCATTTTAGATTCATAGGGTGGAAGCAAAGAAACAAGACAAGGAGCTCGCATGCTAGTTGAAATAGGAAAAAAATGATAAATGTACTTACCACCTAAAGGACAGCACTGGATCAAATTGCTTGCCCTTCCTTTCCTTCTCAATCAGACATTTACTTTTGAGATTTTTCTCAACCATTCCCAACTAGATAACTAATAATTAATCTTCTATCTCCTTCCTTTCCTCCTTCCCTTTCTCCACTCTATCTCATTCCCTCTCTTTTTCAGGCTTCAACGTATTTTTTTGCTTTGTTTTATCTTCTTATCAGCTTTTGGCAGAATAGATAATATTGCCCTTTGTTGAAAATTAATTTATTTTTACACCAAGTTCATACATGTATGCAATGCATTCTAGTCACACTCACCCTCCCCGTTCTCTGTTATCCTTCACCCACATCCTCATCCCAGTTTTGGGTCTTTTTAATTTTGCTTTTGCTTTATGATCTACTGGTTTTAACTAGACCTGCCCTAGTGGGCACAGGTACACTCACCAGTGGCTATATCTCTGAAGACTGCCAATATGACCCCTGGGCAGGGTGGAGCCCCATATGTCCTTTCCTTATCTGTGACTGAATTTTTAGGGGCTCAGTCAGTTGCAGACCGTATGAAGGCGACCTCATGTACTGTAAACTCATGAATGCCACAGCCATATCCTGAACATTAGACAATTTTTCACAGCCATCCTCTCCATCATGTGGCTCTTAAATTCCCCTCAGTCTCTCTTCCTTGATGCTCCCTAGGCCTTGGAGAAGATGACACATGTGTATCTCATTTAACAGCAAGCACAGAGCAGTCACTTGTTCTTAGTGACTTGGCCAGTCTTGGATCTCTGCCGTACACACCCTTTCTGAAGTAAGTTATTAATTTTCAGGATACAGTCACTTCAGCCAGCTGAGGGATTTTCCGCTCTCTTCAGAAGGAAATTGTAAATAGGCAGAGTGCAGTGGCCCTGGTATCAACAACTTGGATCCTAAGGTGTGGGAACCTCATTTCTCAATGTTTCAGCTCTGCACTTGGGGTGCTCAAACCCTCAGTCCTCAGTGTTTCAGCTCTGAACTTGGGGTGCTCATACCCTCAGTTCTCAGTGTTTCAGCTCTGTACATGGGGTGCTCAAACTCTCAGTTCTTAGTGTTTTAGCTCCTTGGCAGCTTGAGCTAGAAATAAGTGGAAGTCTTCTGGAGGTCCTCTAGGTATTGTAGTCCACAGCTCTTCTATAGTCTCAGCCCTTCAAAGCCCTTCATTTTCTATAGTTTCAGCTCTCTATTATTTTCCCTCCTTCTCTATCCTCCTACAGACCTTCCTAACCTTGGCCCATCCTAGTTCACAGTCTCAGGTCCAGGCCACACTCGGGAACTCTTCAGAGGCCTTCTAGTTGCTACTGGGTGTATCTGGCAGCCCCAAGAGTTGAAACACTTGAATGAGGCTTTATTGGGGTCTGTGGTATAAGCCCAGGTGTGTGTGTGTGTGTGTGTGTGTGTGTGTGTGTGTGTGTGTGTGTGTGTGTTGTGTAGTGGAGGTGTGGTAGGGCTAGTGTCCCCCAGACTATTACAAGAAGATTATGAGGATGGCTGCTTATTTATCAAGTCATACCTGTATAATAATTGTCACCAGTAAAGGAGGCATTCTTCTTCCCTAAGCTCAGTACAGGTGCAAGGAGGTTTTAAGGCAGCTGGTGTTGGGTTGGGCTTGACAAAGGCTCAACTGAAGTTCTCATTGCCTAAGTGCTTGGAACTTCTGATAGTTGTGGCTGTAATAGTCTCCTGAAGCAAAGTGGTGGTCATAAGAGTTGTTGTATCTCCTGTGACTGAAGCAGTTATCTTTAGTCAACCACTGCTGGTTTGATGTCTCCAGTATCGGTTGGATGGAAGGGAGTTTCCTTCTGTGACCAGGATGTATCTAAAGCAATGATAGTTGTCATGTTGACAAATAGATGACCTGCAGAGCAAGCAGTTGCTTGATTGACAGCTACAGGTGTTCTGACAAATGTGATGGAGCTGAAGCTGTAGCTACTGCTCACCCCAGTGAACCTGCAAAAACACCAGAACCATCCACAATCTGACTGGACTGGGGGACCCTAAAGCTGACAACAGTTGTTCTGATCTGGCCTCCTTCCCTCCCACTTGGGGTAGTTGCCAAGTTCTGCTTCTAGGCAGCTGATACAAAGCAGAGTATTTGGGCAAGACTCTGACAGTTGTTAGTCTAGCAACCTGAACTCCAGCATCTCAGTCATTCAACAGTGAGGAGTGTTTAAAACAAAGGAACACGAGATTAACATATTCTTCAAAGAATTTTATCTAAGGACTTCTAGATGAATAACCTTGGGGAGGGTAGGTCCACTTATCTGTCTCATTGGCTCCTGTTCTTGGTTAGCTTGTCATTCTTTATCTCTTTTGCCAATGCCTCCTTCTTTTCCAGGGCTCTACATGCCTCATTGTTCTGTCCCTTGGGCTCATCTTATGTTCCTCACTCTTCTTCTTCTCCATTCTTACTTCCGGTGTGAGCTCATATTTTTTTATTTTAATGCAATGTTTAATAAAAAATACCTGAAACTCTGATTCTGAGATTGAATTCTGATGTATGATTATTTTTATACTACAAAAGGGGGGAAAAACCCTTCCAATTTTTCTTGGCAACATTGACTATAAAAGAAATTCCTACTTAAGCCTGGCAAAATTTTTAAACAGTGTATCATAATTATTGAAATATGGCATATGTCCTCACATTTATTCTGAGAAACAGATAACTATGTAAGTCTGTATGCAAATTTCTCCAATGGATTGTCTAATAGGTATATCAAGTAATACTTCTTAGACATCCTCACTGCTTTTGTTTTTGTGTTGGAGTCTTTCTGCTTTGCTCATGCATGTGTGACATTGAGCTCACTTAAATTAGAATCTTGATTTCTACCTATCCAGACTTAATTTTCCTTGAATTATCCCACACCAATAAATTGTATCCCGCAATTCAACAAATCTCAATCTTTGATCTGAGCTTTCAGTTTTGTTACAATTCTTATAATGAACAAGTCATATACTGTCAAAACATCTCCAGTCATTTGTTTATTTGTCTTACTGTTATAGTATTTCATGATGTGAACACATAAAATTAATTACTCTTATATTTAGCTTCCCACAGTTCTGGTTGATAATAGTAGGATGGAACAGTGCTTCTATGAGCACTCATACATATGTTTCATTGTGGGAGTGTTTATGAGACAGCACATTTGGGGTTACAAAGAATCTGTTGCTCAATTTTGCTAAGTGATACCAAATTTCCAAGAGTGCTGTGCTCCCTAGAAGCATAAGAAACCAATTGGAAAACCACAATATCAGGGAACCTTATTTTTATAAAACTATTTTTCTTTTTGCTTATCTAGTGAGTATTAAATAATACTGCATCATTTAAATATACATTTCTCTAATCATTTTTGTATAACCTTGGGTCCCTCATCTTTCTCTTTGATGCACTCCTGTTGGTATGTTTGGTAGTTTTCTTATGGGATCTACAATGTGATTTATATCTATTCAAAAGTGATTTTTTTCCCTCTCTGGATAGTGGTGTTTTTATTGTTTGTACAATGTGTACAGTTTGATTGGAATGTCATGGAATTTATTGATCACTATGGAGAACTTTGACCGTACCTCTCCACCCCCTCCATTTAAGTCCCCAAGCCCAGTGTCTAGTATATTTCCTCAGGAGAAAACATCTCTGTAGGTAGAGTTTTTTGTCCCACCAGTCAGTTCCGTCCCACCAGCCAGCTCCCAAATAATCACACAGAGACTTATTATTAATTATAAATGATTGGCCAGTAGCTTAGGCTTGTTACTTTCTAGCTCTTACATCTTAAATAAACCCATATTTCTTATCTGTGGTTGTAACTTTTTTCAACACAGCATGTTCGTTTGCTGCTTCCTCTGCATCTGGCTGGTGACTCTGCCTTTTTTTATCCCTGTGCTGTCTTTTTTGTCTGCAAGTCCTGTCTAACATCTATATGCTTAGCTATTGGCCATTTAGCCCTTTCTTAAACCAATCCAAGTGACAAATCTTCACAGTGTAGAGAAGGATTATTTCACAGCACATCTCCATGTTCTGTCAACTATTTGCTGTGGAAAGTAGATATCATGTGTGCCTTAGCCATCACCCTCTGCACTTTTTCCTTTGACTGATTATTTTTTATATTTCACTGTAATAAATCTTATCTATGAGCATGATATATATTGAGTTCCACCCCACTGCTAGTGAGTACTTGGGATTCCTTACACACTGGTATATTTTTCCATTATACTTTCAGCTATGACTTTACATTTTAATATGTATCTTGAAAAATCCTTGCTTTGTGTGGAGGGTTATTTAGTTAATCTCTTTGAGGTGTCATTCTCAAGGATCCTAGTTTTATTATCTTCCCTCGATCTTAATGGTTACATCCTACCAGGTGAGGGACCTAGAGTATCTTTTCTTCCCTATGCGCATCCCATCAGAAACAGGTATCTAGACCACAAGAGATTGACAAATGTCACAAAATGCATCAGTCAACATTTATAAGCTGACATAACTGACTTTAAATTCATAATTTATTTTTACTTTTCTTCTGTAAAGCGACATTTCATACACATACTGTTACTGTTCAGAGATTTTCACTCTAGTTAGGCCATAAGCAAGTATAGTGCTAGTGTTACTTGTATCCTGTGCTACCTCTCTGATAATATAAGTAGCCCTGTAACCCTTAACTGACATACAAAATTTTCCTCCACAACCTATAACTACCATTTTCACAAAACTGAGAATCCTATTCAGCTGCAAGGATTTTAACTTTTGAATTTATTTTTTTTCAGGGCATAATGGACAATGGATGTATAGCATTACTTGATGGCTAGTTTCTTTGTTCTCTTTTTGAACCAAGCATGATTTCTAAATAGACTATCTTTAGTCAGAGAGTTTTCAGAAATCATATTCTTTCCCCTTATTGCTTTGATTGATCATTTTATGAGGACAGTAGACAACAGTAGCATTTTGTGGTTTATATTTCCTACCACAAGGAAGAAAGCAATACTTAAATATCAAGTTTATAACTTCCCCTCATGTCTCCATAGAACACTAATTTATTCAAAGAACATCTAGAATTTTCTCAGGTCCTTGTTTGAACTTACTTATGAAGCTCCTGGTCATGTAACTTGTATTGATTACAGCCTATAGCTCTACTTATTAGCTGAGCAAAGCATGATCTGAGCTTGTCATGAATATTTGGCTTTGGTCTTAGATGAAACAGTAATAGGAAGCATTGGAGCTGTGAGGTAAACTGGGGTCACTTACATAATTCAGGGACTTGGCTAGCTATGATTTTAGGATAATAAAGGAAATTTTATGAGGGATAGATGATTTCACTTAGACTTGGGTTCCATAGCAAACAAACAAACAAACAAAAAACCCCCAAAACAAACAAACAAAAAAACCCAATGAAATAAACAAACAAACAAAAAACCCCGATTTCTATTGTAATTTCCTGAAAGTTTTTTTTTTTTTTTGAATGCAATTTATTGAAGGAGGGAGGAGGTCTTTTTTGAGCTAAGGATCGAACCCAGGGCCTTGTGCTTGTTAGGCAAGCACTCTACCACTGAGCTAAATCCCCAACCCCTGAAAGATTTTAGATTAAATTTTCAGTTGTCTAATATGATTTTAGGTCATTGGAGTATTATATCTGTAAATTATTTTTTGATGGAGAGATTTTATAGTAGAAAACATAATCAAATAGGTTGGTTCATTGACCTTTGAGAACAGGCTGAGCACATTTGTTGAATATCTTTCATATGTCAGAGATCATCTTAGCTGTTTATGTTTCCTATATTGTTTCATATTTTGAAAACTCAGTGAAATTAAGCATCAAAAATGCACCTTTCACAGATGAATAAATAAGACTCTGGCTAAGTATTCTACTAGAGATCTCACATCCTTTTATTAAAAACTTTACCAAGTTGGATCACAGGATCAGCTATGGAGGAAGTGGATGCCACACAGGCCACCCCATCAGAAACTTGTATATAGGACAAACAGGATCAATTTGACAAAATTAGTTGGAACACTATATATATATATATATATATATATATATATATATATATATATATATACATACACACACACACACATATATATATATATATATATATATATATATATATATATATATATAACTTTTATGGGAAAGAGTTTTATCTGGGCTCACAGTTAAATGGGGCATGACACATTTGGCAGGAAGGCACGACAAAAGCCAGCTCCATGGCAGTGGGGCATGTGGCAGATGCTTGCTCACATTTGGAATATGAGGAAACAGAGATGATGGGACATTTTAAATTCTTCTCTCTTAACTCAATTTAGTCCTAGTAAGTGAGACAAAGCAGAACCTATTTGTGAGAACCAAGTAGAGTCTTTGAGACCTAGAACCTAGCCACATCAGTAACATTAAAGTATGGAGAGGGTTTATAACAAATTTCTGGTAAAAGTGAGAATTCACAGGAAAGAGCATCTGAATCAGACAGGATCATCCAACTCAGAAAACCTCTATCAAATGATTCCTGCACATATGGCTCTTGCTTAGGTCAAGTCAATCAAAGAATGTCATGGCATCTTTTATCCACTCAAAGAGTATCTATTGCACAACTTAGCTTACTACATGATGGGATGAAATAAATATGAAATAGAGAGTAAATATCAAACAGAAGACTAACTACCAAATAGAGGGATTGAAGACATCATGACTCAACCACGAGACTGGCCTGTTAATGAAAATGTTGAAAGATGAGACAGCAAAGCATTTTAAAATGTCATTCAGGTGACAGATTTCATGAAAAAGCAATGTGAGGGCTAGACCTACAAAGGAGGGTTGTACAAGGAGGAAAAACAATGATCAACAACAGTAACAAAAAATGATTCCACTTGGGAAATGATACCCACAGACAATGATAAGCATGGTTGTTCTTGTCCACTTTGTACTTTTTTTTCAAGACAGGGTTTCTCTGTATAGTTTTGTTGCCTGTCCTGGATCTCGCTCTGTAAACCAGGCTGGCCTTGAACTCACAGAGATCTGCCTGGCTCTGCCTTCAGAATGCTGGGATTAAAGGCGTGCACCACCACTGCCGGGTTTACTCTGCATTTTTATAACAATGGGACATTTATTTTACCCTGGAGAACAAAAGTTCTGATGCTTTGAATGGGGCTGCTTTCCCCCCTCCCCCCACCCTGTGGTTAAAATAAGCATGTTCTCATGCACTGTTAACATATCCCTTCCACAGCCACACTGTTTGATGTGAGGGGGTACCTGTGACCTTGTCAGTCCAATCAGATTCAGCACTTGGGTTTTGGTTTCCTGTGAAGTTTCTAGGCTGAGGACTATATTCCTGCTGTAGTCAGGGACCACCACAAAGGAAGGGTCTTCTTAAAAGTGAAATTGCCAGATAAAGCCAGAGTCAAGATTAATAGAGTGTCCCAAACTTACAGTCAATATTTAGTCATGTGAGATAGTCCCCCTTCCCTTTTTACTTTAATTAATTTTAATAATGTGTAAATAATACAAGAAAAATCCTGGCCTAGTATATTGGGAAAGGAGACTGCTGGTAGAAGCTGATGAATTAGGTGAAGCTGAGCTGTGCTGAGGCTGGTGAGAAAGTACTGTAATAGCAGTTGGCATAGCTCGGAGGATGAGATTGGCATATTTTGACTCATGGGTCATTTTGGAGCTTTTTGGACAATAGATTGGTACAGTGAAGCATTTAACTTTTACCTCTGTCTTGTAGTAATTTCTTTAAAGCTTTTGAGACTCCACCCTCTCAATTAGGGCATTGTAGATATCCATAGTGAGGCTGATTTCTTTCTTATGGCTATCTTCTAAAGAACTTAACAGTTAATCTTATTATGATTACAAATATGATGTACCATGCCATTCTGAAGAAAGACAAAAAGGAATTCCTAAGCTTCATAGACAACCCAGCCACACCAGGCACCCCCAATTGTACCCTACTTTTCCCTCTTCCAAATCCACATACTACTGAATTAATATTTCTTTTATAGAAACATACTCAGTAGGATTTGGAGTATTGTTATATGGAAATCTGTCTTCAAACTGCCCAGTGCCTTTATATTAGATTGTAACTCCCAAACACTATGCTTATTTTTGATCATTTTCTGCTCCCCCAATACCAGTCCACTGTCTTGAATATAATAGGTAGTCAAATCTTTATGGAAAATTTTACTTTAAATAGGACCACTTTAACCATTTCCATCAAGTCAGACATTGATATCTATATTGTGTTATTCTTTGAATGATAGAAAAACATAGAGATGGTTTTGGACTTGTATCTATTGAATGTGCAAGAGTATTTATCCTGAGTATGGTGGATACTACTATCTCTGTGGGTCCCAAGAAAGCTTAAAGTAATTCTGGGATATAATTTTCTTGTTTTTGTCATTCTTTTTTTCTTTTCTTTTTGTTACAAATATCTATTTCACATGTTATTCTATTTGTATGGATACTCCCTTCCAGAGGCAGTATAGCTTAATTCTGTACTACCCTTTTTACTTCCTCATTCTTTCCTCTTGTGGGTGATATTATTATAGAGTTATGGAGTTGGGGTCAAGACTGGGTTTTGGCAATACTAAGACATCAAGCTCAGTGAACTGTCCCAAACAGGTCAATTAGAGACATAGCTAATAGTGAAAATCAGATCAAGGAGATATATTCAATGTAAGCACGTTGGGAAAATAGAACAAATAAGTGTACTTCCCCCATCCTTACTTTAGGGTCCTGTGGTGGTTTGAATGTAATTGGCCCCATAAACTCATAAGGAGTAGCACTATTAAAGGTGTGGCTTTGTTGGAATAGATATGGCCTTCTTGGAGGAAGTGTGTCATTGTGGGGGCAGACTTTGAGGTCTCAAATAAGCTCAAGCCATGACCAGTGTCTCATTTCACTTCACTTGACTGAGGGTCGAGATGTGGGACTCTCAGCTCCCTCTCCAGAACCATGTCTGCCTAAATGCTGCCATGTCCCACCATGATGATAACTGAACCTTTGAAACTGTAAGCCACCACACTAAATGTTTTCCTTTCTAAGACTTGCTGTGGTCATAGTGTCTCTTCATAGCAATAGAAACATTAACTAAGACAGGGTCCTGATGAAAATTTAGCTTTAAATAGAGAGTGAGAGGTATGCATAGCTAAGCAGTCCTGGTCAAGATGTTGTCTTGCCCATCATTACTCATTAGGAGGCAGTCTCTTCTGTAGGGTGGGCTGACAAATTGTCAGAACTATATGAAATCTCTTTCCTTGGAGACAAATTCCTACTCTTTCTTGGGGTTAATTGTTTAAATAGTCTGCTAGCCAAAGAGAGAGGCACAAGTATATATTTAGAATATTTCCATTCCTGACTGGATGGTTACAAGATAGGCTTAATAATTCTCTTCTAAGCTTAGAATAAGGAAAAGAAAACAGCACATTTATAGTTCTGCATCCTAGTGAGCACCACCATAGCCATGTGATGGGAACACCATCACACCATCTGGTAGGCATTTGCCTGTAGTATAATATGACCAAAAGGTGCTTTACTTCCATTGTCACCTTTCCAAAGATCCATAACCCCGATCTATCCATGAGGAAATATGGAAGAGAACTAGGATAAAGGAATTTATAGGATATTTGACCAATACTATTGAGGTCATGAAAAACAAGAAAGGATGAAGGACCTGTGACAGACCAGAATGCATCTTGGGAGATAGGACAGCTACATGCAGTGGAAGACTGTAGATATAAAGAAATAGGGAGACATTGTGGGGAATGTGGCAAAAGTTAAATAAAATCTGGAGTTTGTTTAGTTGTAATTTACTAGCTGTAGTTTCTTTATTTTGATAAGTAAACTAAACTAATGCAGGATATTAACTAATGTTAGACAGGGAAACTGGGTGAAGGTAATATGTTTGCAACTTTTCTATAAGTCCAACATTATTTCAAAATATAAAAAGTACGTAATTGTTATGAAGCATTTATTAGTATAAAAATTTAAAAGTGATATAATTAGCTCCAACTGTCTGACTTAAGGAAAATACAAATGTAAAATCTTTCATGTACATCTCTACTTTCTTGTTATCCTTATTTTAGGAAGTAACCATTACTCTAAATTTGTCTGCATCATTTCTCTGTGTGTGCATGTGTGTGTATGCCTATACTAGTGTGTGTGTGTCCACCTATGCATGTGCATATACGTGCTTACACACATGCCTATGTGTGTTTGTGTGTGTTTGCACCTATGCATGTGTATGTACCTGCATACACCCATGCCCGTGTGTGTGTGTGTGTGTGTGTGTGTGTGTGTGCGCGCGTGCTTGTGCATGTATTTTTTCTCTTAGAAATAAGGTTTTGGATTTTGTCTCTGAGACTGATAAGTCCTACTCCAATAATTTATTCAGCTGGTTTTTGCTGTGTTTCACCTTCATGTCAGCCAAAGTACTAGGTATTTGATGAAGATACCAGGTCCAATATTTCTGGAAGTCACTATGTTTAAAGAGGGATACATAAAAAGTGTCACTGAGAAGTGAATTCAGGATTGAAGCTGCAATATAAATATTTGTTTTCACTTTGCGTTTCTGATTAACGCTCTGTTAGAGTTTTTATCTTGATGTCTTGAAGACATGTTTCCTTGCACTGAATTAGTGTCTTAGTTCACTGCTGGTTATCAACAGGACTTAAGCTTGAGAGATTTGTTGTGATGATTTGGATTTCTAACTTCTCCTGAAATTAGAAATTCTAGTCTTGATGGGGAAACTAGTCAGCTGTTGCCACAGGGAGGAGCAGGGGAACTGAGTGTCTCAGTGTACTCTAGCCTGTTCAAGGCAGTACTACTGAGCTTGGCAAGTTTAGCACATGAGCTGTGCAATAGGTATGTGCAGTACATAAAGCTGTTATCCCCATATACCATCTTGTTACCCTCCACACAAATCTCCCTCATTGACACGAATCTCTGTTGTTATGGGTAATAATATCGGGAGAATGATACATGTATATACCTATACATAGCCTGACATTTTCAACTCTGCATGTATATTTTCAACTTTTTTCTTTGTTATGATTTATTTCTTTTTATTTTATGTGCATTGGTGTTTTTCTTGCATGTATATCTGCATGAGGGTGTCAGATCCACTGGAATGTGACTTATAGACAGTTGTGAGCTGCAATGTGGATGACGGGAATAGAACCCTGGTCCTTTGGAAAAGAAGCCAGTGCTCTTAACCACTGAGCCTCTCTCCAGCCCTCAAATTTTTCTTAAAATAATAAAATTGCTTCTTACAGATATGCAAACATGTATTTCTATGCGTAGTATAACACTTTAACTTTAGTTTATTCTACTGTTTGTTGGGCGCCTAATGAACATATGATTTGGCTTTATGTGCTAAAACGACTTCAAGTGTTTAGTATATCAGTTCCTACCTTCAGGATCTTCTACCATCATCAAAAATACACATGTATACACACATACACATATACATACACATACAGACACACACTCACACTCACATACACATGCATGCATGTACACACAGAGAAATAATTTTGTAATTTGATGTACTTATTGAGCACCTGTTCTAAGCTAGAAACTTGGAAAAGTAACTTGCTATTGCTGAGGAGGCATCATAGTGAATTAGACCATCATTAACCTTAGATGATGCACAGAGTAAAGGGGCCATGGTCTTCAGCATGTGAAAGGGGATTGCAGAGGTGGGTGCCCACCTATTGAGATTCAATGCTTGAGGTGAAGTACAATCACAGGAGAGGCAGATTTACTGTGAAGCTAATGAGGCATGAGTGTCAGGGCTCCTCATTTGCACTAGTTTTTGTGTATTTGAGAGGTCACAGGAAATATGAAATGTTCCAGGTGGGGAGTGTGTATGAGCGAGTCAGGTTCTTACCAAGAATCATTTCTCTGTAGCTGCTTTAACTTTTCAACTGTGACTTGAATTTCTAAGTTTCTATCATTTTTTGAAGTTTCTTGTGCTAGAGTTATATATTCTCATTGTGTCTAACTTTGATTAAAAACTTGTACTCTTTTTTCTTAAAATGACCTCGTCATATTATAGCTTCAAGCTTCTTGCTTCAGGTGACTTTGGAGAATGTTATAGCTGTACCAATTTTGACAAATTCTCATCCAGGTTTTATGAAATGGGACAGGAAATAAAATATTAACTGCCTGTGATGTCAGCATTGTGGCATAAGGTTGTCATTAGAAAGTCACAGATAATACTAGAGACAGAAGTAATTTAATTTGGCTAGAAACTATAGTCTATCGACAATATGCATGCAAAGGTAGTGTGAATCACTTCATGTATTTACCAAACACCACTGCCATAGTTAGTGTAGAGTGTGTTAGAAGAGTCCTAACTATAGGGATGTATTTAACTTTTTTGACACTGTGTAATAGGGCCGAAATGCATTTTTGAGGCTCGGCGGTTCACCTCTCAATCACTGTGTCTGTGCTCTCTCCACCATCTGCACATTTTCAAATTTCAGTTCTGTTTTAGACAAACCTTCCACCTTTCCACAGCTCTACAAGCCTAGACTCTCTATTTTAGAGGTGGTCCTCACTGGGCAGGGAGTATTGATCAATGTGACCATACAACTGAGCTTTCATTTATATCCATAGCTAGCATCGGTTGTGCAGATAAAACTTCTAGTTGTGACATCCCAGCCATTTCTCAAGATTCTGCTGTAACTAGACCTGGGATCCCCAGGAGTACATTTGCAGATGATCTGCTTCCATTCTCTCAAAAGAATTGCATAGCATAGCATACCCCACAACTTGTCTTTGACAATCTAAACTTCTCAGTCCACAATTCCAATCAAATGTCAGCCTGTAAATACGGAAGACAAGGGCAGCATGTGGTCTGGGGCTTCACAAAGTTAGACATGATTTTATCATGTGGTTCACAGACTTTGCAGTCACGCCATCTCTTAAAGATATTTTTATTAATGCTTTGAGAATTGATACAATGGATTTAAATGATATTTATGCCCACTCCTTCTCCCAACTCTTCTCAGATACAATTCCACCTCCCTACTTCCTAACTTTCTGCTCTTTCCTTCCACTATAGCCTATCAAGACCAATTTGTGCTGCCAATTGTGCTGTGGGAATATCCACTGGAGTGTGGTTGACTATCAGGACCCACACTCTTAAAGAAAACAGATTCTCCTTTAGAAGCCATCACTGTTCATAGCTCCTTAGTTTGGGGTTGTAGGTTGTGAATCTCTTCCTACTCCATGCTTGAAGGTTGACTGCTTTGACCCTGTAATGATCTTGTCTGGTCAACCATGTTGCTCTGAATTCATGAAGGCAGCAGTTGTATCATGTCTAGACATTGATTTGCTCTGATCCTAACTGATCTCTGGCTATTACAGTCCTTCTATCCCCTTTTACAAGATTGTCCTGAGCTTTCGTGTGTTAGGGTGGTATAGATGTCCCATATATGGCTAGCATTCCTCACTCACTCAGACTCTGCATTTTGATCAGTTACGAGTTTCGGCCTTAACAAACATCTCCTGTACAAAGGAACATCTCTGAGGAGGTCTGAGAGCTGTATTAATCTATAGTTATATGAATTTATAGTATGATATGACATAATCTCTATTGGTTAGAATAATAGTAGTAGCCTTGTCCTGGGGTCTGTAAAATCCCATACCCAGGGGTTTTGGGCCAAATTTTCAATATCAGCATGCAGTCTCTATTTATTGATTGTTAATAAACAGCCCAAGGGCCTTTGGAATGCAACATTTCTCATTATGATCTTACTGAAATATAAGGCCTGAGAGGTAATCCCAATTCTCTTAAATACAAGCAGATACTGTGGCTTTTAGTTATCTTTTGTAAAATTCCAGTCAGCAGAAGTTTAAGGTAAGAACTAATGAGTGATTAAATGAATGGTAGGTATTGATAGCCATGTATCTGGAATGTATGAGTGATTTTTGCATGCTAGGCACTCAATGAAAGTTTTTCGTGAATTATCTGTATCTATTATAAAGGTACAAATTCATTGTGTGTGTGTGTGCACGCGCGCGCACTCGCGCGCGCACACGCACACACACACACACACACACACACACACATATCTCACCTAAAGGATTTTATAAGAATGTATATTTTGCCAAAGCTACATGTGGTTTATTTTTATATCCCTTCCTCTGGAAGGGAAAAATAGAGAAGTCCCAGAAAAACTTACTGAGGTATTCTGAATGCTGCTTTACAATACTGCAGCCACTTAAGAAGCAAAATAAATGCTATCCAAAGCCAAATTCTTTCTAGAACTTTGGATAAATATGCCCCAGCTCCCACCCCAGCAACCTTGTCTTCTTTCTTTCTTTGGAATTTCAAGAGGCAATATTTACCTGGTTTGAAAGAAATCATTCACAGAAGCCCAGGTGGATAGGGACTTGGAATTTCTTTTTGCTAAGCCTCACACAGTGCCTGGTATGCAGTGGGCTCTTTGAGGGATACCTAGGTTTTTTTCTTTCTTTTTTTTCTTTTTTTTTTGCTTACCCCGAATCCCCTCAGCATTTCTTTGTATACTATGAGATTTACATTGAAGCATATGCACATTTATATTTACCTCCCTTTTCAGGGATAGTGGCCTCTGCACATATGATTAAATATTAATTAGGCTTCTAATATAAGCAAGTGAGTTTGCAGGCCTGAGTGTCACATGAATAATTTAGGAGGTACCCGAAGGCTCAACCTGGAAAGCTGATTGGCCACTTTGGATTTGTATAATTACAAAGTTTCATTATTAACAGTGGAAGCAGTGGAGAGATTTGCTTAGCTTGAGGGACTTTGAAAGCATAAGCTGTCTCATTAAGGAAAAGGGGAATAAGGCAAAATATGCAAACTTGTGAGTAGAAAGGAACAGGTGTGGCTGAGATTTAAACTTAGCTTTCAAACATGACTGTGGTATGTATGCTTTTGAAGTTTTATAATGAAATTGGTATTCTGACTGATAAGCATATTTGCTTAAAAATTTCCTATCCAGCACAATGCTCCAAACCTTTTGTTTTAAACTGAAGGCTTAAATCTTTAATACTTTACCAAAAAACCACAGGTAGGCTAATAGGCCCAGTGCAGTGAGAGGTTTAGAGGTAAAAGAATGCAGGCAGTCCAGGGCTCTTGCTTGAGTGTGTGTTGTGCATGCAATTAAATCTCAAGGTCAAACAATTTACAGACAATTACTTTTCTAACATCTCCAGAAATGCCTGCTTACACGTCTTTAATTTTAAATGATACTGATATTCCAATTCTCCCCAAAGGTTAATGCTGACTAAATCCAGCTGTGACCTGACACGATGCGACAGCGCAGTGCCTAATTATCCTCTGGATAGTCATTTACTTGAAACCATTAAAGGAATAGGCTGAGAGGAAGATTTAGGACCCTGAAAAAATGTTAGCCTGACTTCTTTCTTCTTGAAGATGGGATGGGCTGAAAAATAAAAATAAAATCCTGCTAAATGTTAGCCATTTGCTTTGATGGCAGAAAATTGTTCATCCCACTCTGTTTTTTTACAGGTTAAATTGCTAACTAGTTCATTTTATCCATTGCCTACGGCTGGCGCTAAATGTCAGTGACAAATTTTGTACTTGTCTTGAAGAATGAATTAACTTATGCACAGAAGCTGTAGTGCTCTTTTAAGATGAGTGAATTGCAGAAGGAAAAAAGTTGCTCTTTTGAAAAAGGATTATTTTGATTAAAGGGCTTTTCTATTGTAGCTGAAGACAGGTAGTGGTTTAAGATAATTCAGACAGCTACCTCCCACAGAGGCTGCAGTCCTGTACTGAAAATTTCTCTAAGAGCAATTGTGTCAGATTATACACTGTGATTATTATCATAAGACCATTAGTGATGCTGAAAGATTACTAAAAAAATAAAATTTAAAGTGAAAACACTTAGTTTTCATTAAAAAATCCTGGTTTTTCTCTTTCAGAGTCAGCATCCCATTACTAAGTCTTTCGTAGTGAAACGCAGTGGGATTAAAGAGAAGCAAACATGTTCGGCCAATTGTTGCTAAAGGGAACCCCAGGGTCTCTGATAAATTTATAATAGAAAAATATAGCCCCAACTTTTAGATACCTTCATTCCTCTTGATTTTTCTTGCTTGGCAGCTGAGGGAGGCCTGACTTACCATCTTCCATTAGATGCTCTCAGCATCCATTGATATTCTGTTATACGATGGTTTCATATCACTAGCTTACATAAAATGAGAGCTATGTTTTATTTTGTTTGTTTGTTTTTCCTTTGCAATGGATGCTCTTGCTGAACTGATGAAGTTTAATAGTAGTAATTTTGTCACATTCTAGTTACATTTTAGCATCTAATGGACAAAATAAGCAAAATATATTTTGCAATTTTAAGTGCAACCCAACTCTAGAGGTAGCAAAGTTTTAAGGACTCAAAAGGATATTCTACCCCCACTTCAAATTGATGGCTACTTGGTAAGCTGGGAACAAGGGCTTATGTTTAGAAACTAGAAGAATGTGAGCATCTATTGTTAACTTGTATACTGTTACTCCAAGATGTTTGCTTGATAAAGTAAAAGGCATGTTTATTTTCTTGGTGAAGTAACAATACAAGGCTGTCGTTTGGTCCTGGTATGCTAAGGGACAGGTAAAACTATGCTTATTAATTGCATACCATTCCATCATACTGTGAAGATATTATTGAAAATTACATCCCCAAGAAAAGGATACTGATTAGTTAAAAGCCTTGCTTAAATAATTACTTCCTTGCTATCAGCTGTTTTAAATCACATTTAAATTAATAAAATGAGTTGTCAAATCAGCTCTTATTAAAGTTATAGATAAATATGGGTGTTTGCACTTCTGTTACAATCCATCATCCAACCTTGTCAAGAGATGGCTTTTGTTACTGAATGGTTTTCTTTTTTATCCCTGAGCCCCCAACTCAGCCCCTAAGGACTGCAGTCTTCTCCTATAATTATGAATAGTGTGAACAGCCTCTCAGTTGGAGAGGCCATTATCTTTATCCTTCCCAGCAAGAGCTTCAGTCTGATGATGGAGAACAAAATTTTGGGGAAACAGCCTAAGCCTTACCAATAGGAAAATGAGGCTATCCTAGGATGTTATTCAGGAATTGTTTGTGTTTGCCTGTGTATGTGTGTGTGTGTGTGTGTGTGTGTGTGTGTGTGTGTGTGTGTATGGTGTGTACATGCTTTCATTTTGCTTGGGCTCCCTAGGAAGGAACTCACATGACTGCCTTATTTACCTTGTTGGAGTGGAGCCCACTAATTTTGCACCACTCAGGTTCTCTACTACCTGAATTTTTTTCCTTTTTTTTTTTTTTTTTAATTATGCCCTATATAATTCACACTGCAAGCTAACAGGGTAAATGTTATTTAATTTTTAATAAATGTTTGTGTGACGAGTGCTTTCTGGATTGATTTGTCTTTAAATTGCTCCCACTGTGACTTGTTGGTATTAACAAGGTCCAGAATGATAAGGGGAGGAAATGGAACTTTGTTTCCCTGATGGAGGTAGTCTGGACCATCTCCATTTATACGGCTGATACTTTGTTCTGGAAGATATTTGGTAGTACAAGAGGTGTATGATGAAACCTGGAATATATTTTGGCATTTTTGCTTCCTCATGCAGCTTCTTGTATAATCGATCCCACTGTGCTTACAGGTGAAATATTATTATTATTATTTTTAATACATAAAGAAGGTGGAGTTCATTTGAAATGCAGAAGCATGAAGAGTAAAGCTTCTGTCAAAATGAAGACTGAAAGCCTGTACTTGGCATTTGGACATATGATAACAACAATTTTTTTTTTGTATTTTAGCTTAGAATTTTAACCAGTTTTATGTTGTCATGAGCTCAAGTCTCCAGAAAGAGTGGTTTTTGCTTTTTTTTTTTTTTTTGAGGCACTTAATGTTCAACATAATATTAAGACATAGTATTCAAAAAACATTCTTCCTACTCTCTTTGGCAAGGACTGTAAATTGTTTCTGTTGAAAATATAAAGTGCATCCATACAGACTCACATTATCAAGTGTTTTCATGTCTCTTGTTTTCAATACTGTCTTGTGCTTCTTATTCAATGTGGTTACATGCAGGGATTATAGTTCAAAGGATAAATAGGTTATCTATAGATGGTATGGTCTCCAGAGGACATTTTATGCAAAATCTTCTCTATTTTCAAAGTTCCAAATTACCCAGTCGAGTTTTCCTTTAGATTAATTATTTTTCAGGAGATTGCTCTCTCATTATTTAGATTATTATTATTATAATGCAAATTTCAATGTTACATTTTTATCTCTAGAGAACTATGTACTATATTTGATATGTCACTGCTTAAATACTAAACTCTCCATTGGTACTCATTTTAAATAGTCACTAAGTTTAAACTCTCTGCTTTTTCTTGTAGTAAGGATACTTGTCCAGAAAGCTTTCCATAGGTGATACTATAAAGAGAATAGAAAAGATGAGTCAAAATTGCTAAAAATGGCCTTCCTCATGCTATAGTTCTCTGAACCAAACCTGTATATTATCACTATTGTCCTAAGAACTTGGAGTCCCTGATTGCCATATTTAATGGTTATGGAATTCTATTAACTGGAATGAAATAAAGAAGAGAAATTAATGCCCCCTTCTTGTCTAAAATCATAGCAGTTTGTTTACTTATCCCCATTTCAGAGGGCCCAAGTATTGTATCTGGAAATGCAGAAGTTGTGCTGAACATGCTGCCTAGGTTGTCCAACTTTGATCTATGTTTAATTCAGATCCCTGTTTTTATTTATGCCACTGTGTATTTTGGCTAATGCTGTAGTCTTTGTGAGGGTTAGGCAGATTATTAAGGGATGCTAGGTGAGAAGAGACAAATACGCCTAGGTGTTTTCTGTCCACTTGATGTTTATTTTATTGTTTATGTATGGGAAACTGAGAATAAGAGCATAGATCTATAGTTTCAAAAGATCCAAGAGAAACACTGTGTATTATCAAACAGATAAGTTATTGGTTATTTCCTTCATAATACCAAAGAAAATGATAACAGAAACTGTCTTATTTGGACTTTTTTTTTTTTTTTTTCCTGTTACGGACTTTTCATGTAGTTTCTCTTATGCTGTGCAAGGTAGTTAAATTTACAGGTGGAAGCTCTGTTGTTCTGGATCACATCGTGTATATTACCCAAGTGAGTCCTTTATTGCTTTGTCACTGTTTTCTTGCCTTCATAGGTTAAAGAAGAAGAGTATGTATCGGCAGTGAACATTTATGCATATGTTTTCCTTATGAGAATCTAGCTGTTGAAAGATTTGTTGTGTGCACAGGGACAGACATCTGCCCGTCAGACGTTTGTGATCATTGCTGTGAAGGAGGTCACTGAGAACTTGGAGAAATATTGCTTAGTATTATGATTTTATTTGCAGTTGAAGACAAGTTGGCATGTTACTTCTTTTGCTTTTTTTTTATTTACAGAAAACCATTCATTAGTATGTACTACAGAAAATGATATTAACTTCATTTTGGATGTTGTCTTCCAAGGCCTTCCTGGGATCTGAATTTTGCGGTCGCTGTGAGCACTATATAAACAATATGTTGCCATGCTCTTATTCCTTGCCGTCCCACTTCCCTTTCCATCCTAGTAAATCCTTTGAAGGTTTTATTATTCAGGGTGGGAAGATTGAAGTGAAAGCTACAGAATGATTTAACGCGGTGGGAACTTAATCAATAAGAGTGTTGGGAGAGCTCCCGGGAAAGGGTGTTGTTTTCCATCCAGATGATAATGAGGCCCAGTAGTAGCAACCTCTGGAGGGGAGTGCTGGGGCAGCGATTCTTTGGTGGTGCTTTTGCTGGTTGCTAATTAATAGTTTTGAGGCCGGTGGGGCACCTTTTGGCCTCTCTGACATTTGCAAGCTTTTCTGTGGCTTGTCCCACATGTCTTTCCACCATCAGGGGTCACTCTCAACTGGATCGGAGTCTGACAAGTCTAATTGGCTCGAATCTATGCAGATTTAAACATCTAGCCTACATGCCAAAAATCTGATGTTTTCTCATGCTGCTTCTGAGTTCCGGGCATTATGGGATCGGTGCATGCCTGAGTTATTATGTATCAGCTTATCCTCTTGTTAGCATGTTAAGGAGCAATTAGCTGGATGTGGTGTAGGAAATCGGGGAAAGCTTCAGTGCAGTTGAGTTGTAAATGTCTTTTATACTAAAAACCTGTCAGACCATTGAGCATGACTGGTTGGAAAGCAGATTGAATCGTATAGTCAAATTTTTTAAAGAGTGAATAATTTCCTGAGAGTTGGTTAAAAAAAAAAAATGAAAAGATCCTTGCTGTGCAAACACACAGCTATGGTGTAACGTAAATCACCCAAACACTCCTGCTTTACTCACTCTGTCCCCACTTCCGTCCCCCAGTTGCACACTCTCCCAAATTCTAAACTCTTATTGATTAAAAATCTCTGACATTTTTCTGTTTAGTGACAACTTGTAGACGAATTTTCTTACAGATGACACTTTTTTCATCCTCGACAGCTTACAGGATTCTGAATAAGTGGCAGAGTATTGAGCTAGACGCACTCACAGCCAACCAAGTCATACAAATAAAATAATACATTTGCACTTTTATCAGAAAGGCTGTATTTTAGTTGACCATCATCACATACACAGAATGCTATAGTAACTAGGAAAAAAATATTGCTTTATAGTTTGTAAAATATTTTGTCTAGCTTAATGTTTACAATAAGCTTGAGGATGTAGTAGGTAAGGGTAGGTTCATATCTTTAAACTTATACATTTGGATTTCAAGAAACAGATGATTTGTCCAGTGTGCTTGTACTACCGAGGCCATTACATTTCTATTCCAAACTGCTTTTTTAACAACACGTATGAAAATAAGTTTTTCTGGAAATTATTTCATAAAATCTTTTTGACTACAGGGTCTTGGCTAATTTAAAAATATGTTGATTTAGTCTTCAACCATTCAATAGTTTTATCAAAGATTACCATAAAGTGATGAATAATTTTATCTATGTAACTTGAAAAGTTTTAAAATAAAAACTACAATGCAACTATTTAACATTCAAAGAACACAACACTGCAGGATTTTAAAGACTGAGTAAACATCATTTGATTTCTACTTTGTAGGGGATATGCCTCATCTTTGGTAACTCACCTGCAGTCAACAACTTTTCTGTTATATGAGGAAAACCATACTAATTATTAAGATCTCACATTTTATGAAAGGGTGATCTAGGAAGGTATCTCTAGTGTGGATAATAATTGAAAGTTTCAGTTCATCGTCTTTCTTAGCACTTCCTCTCCAAACACCTGAGAAATTCCAGAGTCCACTTTTCCTATCTAGCTAGAAAATTCCTTGATGTCTCAGAGACATAGACGTCTTAAACTGCCCTTTTTGTCTCTCCACAGCTTTTCAATATTATTGTTGAAGTTTTGAAAAGAACAATGTAGGATAAAATTAGGCATGGCTTCGGGTGAAGTGTGTAAAGTATGGTGATTGCACAATATGCTAAGAATTATCTGATCTTTACTATTTGGAGTGGTAAAATTGCTTATATCAAGTATAGTGAGACAGCTCTTCTTGTTTTCAATTTATGCATTTTTAGAGACCCATAGAATAAGAAACATGGACTTTAGAGATCAATTACAAGAGAACTTAGATTTTAATTGATTCAACTCCCCATTTTATACTCTTTAAATTTTTTTTTTTTTTACCACTTTTTCCAAGTAATTTGAGGATTACATGTACAGAAGTCAACAGACAACACCTTGTGGTCTTTCATGGAAATATTTATTTAGACATTGTGTGACTTTCAGTATTTTCATGAATTATACAAAATTTTTGAACATTAATTTGGGTGAATCAACATTTTTGTGAAGCAACTTAAATAAATAATGTTTCAATATTATCAGGTCAAGGAAAATTGAGATAATTTGTAGTTCCCAAAGGGAAAAGGAATTCTAGCTTTAAAAATAACCATTATTTTTTACATCAGATGAACAGAGGTCCTAATTAGGGTCAGTGTAGTTTACGCTTGTCCTGGCTTGATATTACTGCTTGCATAGTTTCCAAACCACATGAATATATTAGTTGAATGTACAGCTTCTGTTCTATTTTCCTGGACATTCTTTAATAGAATTAAATTACCAGAAGATTTGGATTTCTAGTTTGAACTTGCCATTAATTAGTTATGTAGTTCAGATCAAATTATTTACTTCTCCATAAGTCATGGTTCTTAGTAAGAAAGTAAAAACAACGCACTTTCATCATATAATTATTACATTTTCCCAGAACTTTCACAGATAATCTTTAGAACATATGATGGGAAGACTTATTATTAGCGACACCCCCCAAAATTTCCCTCAAACCAGTTAGCCTCCAACCTACCAACCAACCATCTGGCCATTTAGTCCTCTAGCCAATCTACAGCCAACTAAGCACCATCAACAAAACAGACACATATATTTAAGGTGGTGTCAATATTTTATAGACTGCAATGGCTTGATTCAAATACTGGCTTAGTTCTTCCACTAGGTATGATTTTTTTGGAAAATTGTATTGGAAAGTGAATTTTGTGATGGTTTTTGTTTCTCATCTCAAAGAATAAAAGGAGGGAGGGAGGGAGGGAGAGAGAGAGAGAGTAAGAGAGAGAGAGAGAGAGAGAGAGAGAGAGAGAGAGAGAGCGAGCGCACCTCCCTGCAACAGACTTGGTTGAGAGTCACTCACATGATTGTA